>NW_027316212.1:0-160000 GCF_026437365.1 Eucyclogobius newberryi | reverse complement strand
AGAGAGAGCGATCGATGAGATGAGAGAGAGCGATCGATGAGATGAGAGAGAGATCGATGAGATGGCTGGGTAGAGACTCAGGATGGGGGCTCTGTCTCGGGTAATCAGCCCAGCCGATTCAGAACCCCCCCTCCATGGATGGTGATGTGTTAAGGTGACGATGATAGAGACATGGGGTGGGAGGGTGGGGTCGGGAGAGCAGAGACAACAAGAGATGCTGGGATTGGCCTTTGCATATATAGGCCTTCTGGGTAATAAGAGGCGTGGTTAAAGAGTGGAGGTGTGGTTGCTGGGGAGGTAAGAGGTTGAGGCGTGGTCCTGCTCCCGAATCTAAGTTAGCGATTACATCTCCAACTACACAATTTCTTCTTTTGCTGTTTCCTGAAGAATCAACGTCAATAATATTATTATCAAAGAAAACCTCTTGTTTTCTGTGACTTCTGAACTGGTGTAAACTCCGTCAGAGCAAAGTTCACGTCATCATCTTTATTAAACGATACGTCTGAACACACGAAACCTCTTTAGGTTTTAAAATGTTGAAATTATTCATAGAAACATGTGAAACCTCTGGAGACTAAAGTGCTGTAAAGACACTTTATACTTTATACAAAATGCATTTTAAATTGTAAACAATAAAATAATACATAAGGATAAATAGGAAAAATACACTAAGATCCAAAAACAAAGATAAAAGCAAAAAATGAAAACACAGGATGAGCTTGAATTAAATACTAATGTATTCTAAAACTCCATATCGATTCCAAAAAGACTCACATTAAAAGGACATTACAAGTACATTATTGTACATGTACATTATTGTACAAGTACAACAGTACATTATTGTAAAAGTACAGTATTGTACAAGTACATTATTGTACAAGTACAATAGTACATTATTGTTCAAGTACTGCAGTGGGTTATTTTTAAACAAATACATGATATGAGTCAGGAACAGTGTTTGTGAATTTATTCCCAGAAGTGCAAAAACAAACCGGTGCAGAAAATATATATATTTACAGATATTTACAGATATTTACAGCAGCAGTACATAAGGCAAGAGTCCAGGCTCTGGAGCTGGAGCCGGCGGCGCACACGCCTCTCTCCTGGAACACACGCCCCCTTTATAGCAGGAGGCTCCTCCCCCAAATCAATTGACAGGAAAAACGTCACGTCATAAACGTGCGCCCAACATGATGATGTCATACACGTGCGCCCAACATGATGATGTCATACTGTACTGGTAAATGTCATGAGGTCATACTGTACAGGTAAATGTGATGATGTCATACTGTACAGGTAAATGTCATGATGTCATACTTACTGTACAGGTAAATGTGATGATGTCATACTGTACAGGTAAATGTGATGATATCATACTATACAGGTAAATGTCATGAGGTCATACTGTACAGGTAAATGTCATGATGTCATACTGTACAGGTAAATGTCATGATGTCATACTGTACAGGTAAATGTGATGATGTCATACTGTACAGGTAAATGTCATGAGGTCATACTGTACAGGTAAATGTGATGATATCATACTATACAGGTAAATGTCATGAGGTCATACTGTACAGGTAAATGTCATGATGTCATACTGTACAGGTAAATGTCATGATGTCATACTGTACAGGTAAATGTCATGATGTCATACTGTACAGGTAAATGTCATGAGGTCATACTGTACAGGTAAATGTCATGATGTCATACTGTACAGGTAAATGTCATGATGTCATACTGTACAGGTAAATGTCATGATGTCATACTGTACAGGTAAATGTCATGATGTCATACTGTACAGGTAAATGTCATGAGGTCATACCTTTCAGATCTTAGGGTAATAAAACAGCAGATATGTTGTGCATGTTGTTCACATTTGGGGCAGGTTGTGCACATGTGGGGCAGGTTGTTCACATGTGGGGTAGGTTGTGCACATGTGGGGCAGGTTGTTCATATGTGGGGTAGGTTGTGCACATGTGGGGCAGGTTGTTCACATGTGGGGCAGGTTTTGCACATGTGGGAGAGGTTGTGCACATGTGGGGCAGGTTGTGCACATGTGGGGCAGGTTGTTCACATGTGGGGCAGGTTGTGCACATGTTGGGCAGGCTGTGCACATGTGGGGCAGGCTGTGCACATGTGGGGCAGGTTGTGCACATGTGGGGCAGGTTGTTCACATGTGGGGCAGGTTGTTCACATGTGGGGCAGGTTGTTCACATGTGGGGCAGGTTGTTCACATATGGGACAGGTTGTGCACATGTGGGAGAGGTTGTGCACATGTGGGGCAGGTTGTTCACCTGTGGGACAGGTTGTTCACATGTGGAAGAGGTTGTGCACATGTGGGAGAGGTTGTTCACATGTGGGAGAGGTTGTGCACATGTGGGAGAGGTTGTTCACATGTGGGACAGGTTGTTCACATGTGGGAGAGGTTGTTCACATGTGGGAGAGCTTGCGTTTGGCAGCAAACTCAAAAGGTGCATTTACCGCCCCCTGCTGGAGCTGTTCGTCTACAAAGTGTTTTACGCTTTACCGATAAAAAAAGAGCATTCAGATGCTCATCAGTTCCTCAGGGAGGAGAGAGAGTCACAGGGACAATAGGAGGCTGATAGCCCATTAAAGGACTGGGAGTAAACAAAGAGGCTAGTTTGATTGAAAATAAAGAGGTTTAGTTTCTGGTGAAACCAATAACACCTTTTATCAGGAGGTCCTGCCCGGTAAACAGGTCCTACCCAGAATAGGATAAATATGTGAGTTCCTCTTCTTGATTGGCAGATTGAGATGACTCTTGGATGAGAGTTGAAACGTTTCCAGTCCAGATGATACAAGTGAATCTATTACTCCAGCGGAACACTCCTGGACTGAGGGATTACACCACATGCCACCTGAGTAAAGAACCTAGTGACCACTGAACACCCTCTTTTACATGTCACTGGCGAGCAGATGCATCTTCTGGATTGTTAGAGGAAGTTCAAAGAAAAAGCTGCACTCACAAGACCATGTGTTCCGGCGCAAATGCTCCATTTATCAAAGGAAAAGCCTGTGGAGAGCGGCAGTGTCCGATGAAAGTCCAACTCTGAAAGTCCAACTCTGTGCCATGGAATGGTCTGGAAAGACCTTGAAGTATGAGATGTTCTGTGATAATAATAATAATAATGTGATGTAACGTGATAAGTTCAAAGAAGTTGTATAAAGTGCAGTGACTGTAAATTGTTGTTTTATAATGTAGCATTTTGTGGGTTTCTGTTCCGTGTTGATGGTGTTCACTGTGACCTTGGACAACTCTCTTGCAAGAGTTTCTGACTCTCAATGGGACATATTGGATAAATAATGGTGTAAAAATACAAATAGCACAGTGAAATAGACTCCTCTGTAGTTACTTCTTCTCCCATAATCTCCGAGGACTGAAAAGGGAATAGCTGCAGTCTGAGCTTTGAAGTGTCTCCTTGACATTTGTAGCATGTTTTCTAACTCAAAATAAAGTCTATATTTGGGGAAATCCCTCTTCTCATTGACCTCTGACCTGCTGGTCCAGCGACATCACTAACACTAACACTTGAAATCTCATTATGAGACAATACAACCAGCTTCTTTCTGCCTTGTACTCAGAATATGCCAAATATCTTTCATAAAATAATGTATAACCCTGTGTTAAACCACTTAATATGCCACATTCAGTTCATTAAACATTAAGCATTAAACATATCTATAAGAATAAGACTTTAATGAGAAACTAATTCAATATCAGTAAATACACTAAATCTGTTATAAACTAAACATCAAAGAAATAAACATGTTCACTTAATAAAAATATCCCCCCTCACACCATGTATATATATATATATATATATATATATATATATATATATATATATATATACATGAGCATGCAGTGAACTGAATATCGTACAATAACTTTAGATTCAGATTTCTCTCTCTGTCTTAATTGATGCCTTTTCTCTACAAGGGTTTCACCTCCTGGAATAAAACCACAGGCTCTGATTGGCTGAAGAGTGTTTTGGATCTGGAGCTGATTGGCCGTCTGATGGACAGAGGGAGGAGCAGACCGCGAGGTGCAAACACCAGACGACGTTCTCCCAATGTGTTTCTCCCCATTTCAGATCATCAGCACCAGCTTCATGCCAGACACCAATCAGTGCCATCCTCCACAGCGTGTGCCATCCTCCACAGCGGGCAGAGGCGTGCCATCCTCCACAGCGTGTGCCATCCTCCACAGCGTGTGCCATCCTCCACAGAGGGCAGAGGCGTGCCATCCTCCACAGAGGGCAGAGGCGTGCCATCCTCCACAGCGGGCAGAGGCGTGCCATCCTCCACAGCGGGCAGAGGCGTGCCATCCTCCACAGAGGGCAGAGGCGTGCCATCCTCCACAGCGGGCAGAGGCGTGCCATCCTCCACAGAGGGCAGAGGCGTGCCATCCTCCACAGAGGGCAGAGGCGTGCCATCCTCCACAGAGGGCAGAGGAGTGCCATCCTCCACAGAGGGCAGAGGCGTGCCATACTCCACAGCGGGCAGAGGCGTGCCATCCTCCACAGCGGGCAGAGGCGTGCCATCCTCCACAGAGGGCAGAGGCGTGCCATCCTCCACAGAGGGCAGAGGCGTGCCATCCTCCACAGAGGGCAGAGGCGTGCCATCCTCCACAGCGGGCAGAGGCGTGCCATCCTCCACAGAGGGCAGAGGCGTGCCATCCTCCACAGAGGGCAGAGGCGTGCCATACTCCACAGCGGGCAGAGGCGTGCCATCCTCCACAGAGGGCAGAGGCGTGCCATCCTCTCCTCCACAGCGGGCAGAGGCGTGCCATCCTCCACAGAGGGCAGAGGCGTGCCATCCTCCACAGAGGGCAGAGGCGTGCCATCCTCCACAGAGGGCAGAGGCGTGCCATACTACACAGCAGGCAGAGGCGTGCCATCCTCCACAGAGGGCAGAGGCGTGCCATCCTCTACAGCGGGCAGAGGCGTGCAATCCTCCACAGAGGGCAGAGGCGTGCCATCCTCCACAGAGGGCAGAGGCGTGCAATCCTCCACAGAGGGCAGAGGCGTGCCATCCTCCACAGAGGGCGGAGGCGTGCCATCCTCCACAGCGGGCAGAGGCGTGCCATCCTCCACAGCAGGCAGAGGCGTGCCATCCTCCACAGAGGGCAGAGGCGTGCCATCCTCCACAGAGGGCAGAGGCGTGCCATACTCCACAGCGGGCAGAGGCGTGCCATCCTCTCCTCCACAGCGGGCAGAGGCGTGCCATCCTCCACAGAGGGCAGAGGCGTGCCATCCTCCACAGAGGGCAGAGGCGTGCCATCCTCCACAGAGGGCAGAGGCGTGCCATACTACACAGCAGGCAGAGGCGTGCCATCCTCCACAGAGGGCAGAGGCGTGCCATCCTCCACAGAGGGCAGAGGCGTGCCATCCTCCACAGAGGGCAGAGGCGTGCCATACTCCACAGCGGGCAGAGGTGTGCCATCCTCCACAGCGGGCAGAGGCGTGCCATCCTCCACAGCGGGCAGAGGCGTGCCATCCTCCACAGCGGGCAGAGGCGTGCCATCCTCCACAGAGGGCAGAGGCTTGCCATCCTCCACAGAGGGCAGAGGCGTGCCATCCTCCACAGAGGGCAGAGGCGTGCCATACTCCACAGCGGGCAGAGGCGTGCCATCCTCCACAGCGGGCAGAGGCGTGCCATCCTCCACAGAGGGCAGAGGCGTGCCATCCTCCACAGAGGGCAGAGGCGTGCCATCCTCCACAGAGGGCAGAGGCGTGCCATACTCCACAGCGGGCAGAGGCGTGCCATCCTCTCCTCCACAGCGGGCAGAGGCGTGCCATCCTCCACAGAGGGCAGAGGCGTGCCATCCTCCACAGAGGGCAGAGGCGTGCCATCCTCCACAGAGGGCAGAGGCGTGCCATACTACACAGCAGGCAGAGGCGTGCCATCCTCCACAGAGGGCAGAGGCGTGCCATCCTCCACAGAGGGCAGAGGCGTGCCATCCTCCACAGAGGGCAGAGGCGTGCCATACTCCACAGCGGGCAGAGGCGTGCCATCCTCCACAGAGGGCAGAGGCGTGCCATCCTCCACAGAGGGCAGAGGCGTGCCATCCTCCACAGCGGGCAGAGGCGTGCCATCCTCCACAGAGGGCAGAGGCGTGCCATACTCCACAGCGGGCAGAGGCGTGCCATCCTCCAAAGCGGGCAGAGGCGTGCCATCCTCCACAGAGGGCAGAGGCGTGCCATCCTCCACAGAGGGCAGAGGCGTGCCATCCTCCACAGAGGGCAGAGGCGTGCCATACTCCACAGCGGGCAGAGGCGTGCCATCCTCCACAGAGGGCAGAGGCGTGCCATCCTCCACAGCAGGCAGAGGCGTGCCATCCTCCACAGAGGGCAGAGGCGTGCCATCCTCCACAGAGGGCAGAGGCGTGCCATACTCCACAGCGGGCAGAGGCGTGCCATCCTCCACAGAGGGCAGAGGCGTGCCATCCTCCACAGAGGGCAGAGGCGTGCCATCCTCCACAGAGGGCAGAGGCGTGCCATCCTCCACAGAGGGCAGAGGCGTGCCATACTCCACAGCGGGCAGAGGCGTGCCATCCTCCACAGCGGGCAGAGGCGTGCCATCCTCCACAGAGGGCAGAGGCGTGCCATCCTCCACAGAGGGCAGAGGCGTGCCATCCTCCACAGAGGGCAGAGGCGTGCCATCCTCCACAGAGGGCAGAGGCGTGCCATACTCCACAGCGGGCAGAGGCGTGCCATCCTCCACAGCGGGCAGAGGCGTGCCATCCTCCACAGAGGGCAGAGGCGTGCCATCCTCCACAGAGGGCAGAGGCGTGCCATCCTCCACAGAGGGCAGAGGCGTGCCATACTCCACAGAGGGCAGAGGCGTGCCATCCTCCACAGCGGGCAGAGGCGTGCCATCCTCCACAGAGGGCAGAGGCGTGCCATCCACCACAGAGGGCAGAGGCGTGCCATCCTCCACAGAGGGCAGAGGCGTGCCATCCTCTACAGAGGGCAGAGGCGTGCCATCCTCCACAGAGGGCAGAGGCGTGCCATACTCCACAGAGGGCAGAGGCGTGCCATCCTCCACAGCGGGCAGAGGCGTGCCATCCTCCACAGAGGGCAGAGGCGTGCCATCCTCCACAGCAGGCAGAGGCGTGCCATCCTCCACAGAGGGCAGAGGCGTGCCATCCTCCACAGAGGGCAGAGGCGTGCCATCCTCCACAGAGGGCAGAGGCGTGCCATACTACACAGACTTTCTTGACCTTGAAGCCTCTGGACACGTCAGACTTGGTCCAATGAGTAAAATCAAGTCAAACATTTATTTCCAAAACATGTTATATTCATAATGTTGCAGAAAAAAAGTTTTCGGCAACTTTTCATTTTTCTTTTGCCCTGATCAAAGAGAATTGAATTTTCATCACAATGTCCTCGCTGCAGAAGCTAACAGAAAGTGTTAGCTTTTGATTGACACCAAGATGAGCCAATCAGGAGGGATTTGGCAGTTCTAGGGCCTAGAGAAGCCAATGGAGTGTCACATAGAGATGCAAATTACACAGAAGTCCCGCCCTTGTTAAACCAACCAATTAGATTACAGAGTGTGTTTGACGCTACGGACAAACAGCCAATGGGAGACGAGCACGAGGGTGTGTCATATGTTTACGTCCAAAAAGTTCCACTTTAGAGCCGATGGTTCTGTGGCAACATGAGCTCAGAACACGTGTTTTAGTCTGTTACATATAGTGTCTCTATAAGTACTTTGTGAAGATCTTTTATCTCCAGAGGACATGCACCACTGCAGAGTGAAGCAGCCTTTGACATGCACCACTGCAGAGTGAAGCAGCCTTTGGACTCCATATGTCAGAGACATTGAAGTGACATCATCATGTGTGGAACTGTAAATAATCCTGAACTGGACGTGTTTGTCCTTCATAGTTTGGACGTGTTTGTCCTTCATAGTTTGGACGTGTTTGTCCTTCATAGTTTGGACATGATTGTCCTTCATAGTTTGGACGTGTTTGTCCTTCATAGTTTGGACATGTTTGTCCTTCATAGTTTGGACGTGTTTGTCCATCATAGTTTGGACGTGTTTGTCCATCATAGTTTGGACGTGTTTGTCCTTCATAGTTTGGACGTGTTTGTCCTTCATAGTTTGGACGTGTTTGTCCTTCATAGTTTGGGCGTGTTTGTCCTTCATAGTTTGGACGTGTTTGTCCTTCATAGTTTGGACGTGTTTGTCCTCCATAGTTTGGGCGTGTTTGTCCTTTATAGTTTGGACGTGTTTGTCCTTCATAGTTTGGACATGTTTGTCCTCCATAGTTTGGACGTGTTTGTCCTCCATAGTTTGGACGTGTTTGTCCTCCATAGTTTGGGCGTGTTTGTCCTTTATAGTTTGGACGTGTTTGTCCTTCATAGTTTGGACATGTTTGTCCTCCATAGTTTGGACGTGTTTGTCCTCCATAGTTTGGACGTGTTTGTCCTCCATAGTTTGGGCGTTGTTTGTCCTTTATAGTTTGGACGTGTTTGTCCTTTATAGTTTGGACGTGTTTGTCCTTTATAGTTTGGACGTGTTTGTCCTTCATAGTTTGGACGTGTTTGTCCTTCATAGTTTGGGCGTGTTTGTCCTTTATAGTTTGGACGTGTTTGTCCTCCATAGTTTGTACGTGTTTGTCCTTCATAGTTTGGGCGTGTTTGTCCTTCATAGTTTGGACGTGTTTGTCCTTCATAGTTTGGACGTGTTTGTCCTTCATAGTTTGGACGTGTTTGTCATAGTTTGGACGTGTTTGTCCATCATAGTTTGGACGTGTTTGTCCATCATAGTTTGGACGTGTTTGTCCTTCATAGTTTGGACGTGTTTGTCCTTCATAGTTTGGACGTGTTTGTCCTTCATAGTTTGGACGTGTTTGTCCTTCATAGTTTGGACGTGTTTGTCATAGTTTGGACGTGTTTGTCCATCATAGTTTGGACGTGTTTGTCCTTCATAGTTTGGACGTGTTTGTCCTTCATAGTTTGGACGTGTTTGTCCTTCATAGTTTGGACGTGATTGTCCTTCATAGTTTGGACGTGTTTGTCCTTCATAGTTTGGACATGTTTGTCCTCCATAGTTTGGGCGTGTTTGTCCTTCATAGTTTGGACGTGTTTGTCATAGTTTGGACGTGTTTGTCCTTCATAGTTTGAACGTGTTTGTCCTTCATAGTTTGGACGTGTTTGTCCTCCATAGTTTGGGCGTGTTTGTCCTTTATAGTTTGGACGTGTTTGTCCTTCATAGTTTGGACATGTTTGTCCTCCATAGTTTGGGCGTGTTTGTCCTTTATAGTTTGGACGTGTTTGTCCTTCAAAGTTTGGACGTGTTTGTCCTCCATAGTTTGGGCGTGTTTGTCCTTTATAGTTTGGACGTGTTTGTCCTTCATAGTTTGGACGTGTTTGTCCTCCATAGTTTGGGCGTGTTTGTCCTTCATAGTTTGGACGTGTTTGTCCTTCATAGTTTGGACGTGTTTGTCCTTCATAGTTTGGACGTGTTTGTCCATCATAGTTTGGACGTGTTTGTCCTTCATAGTTTGGACGTGTTTGTCCTTCATAGTTTGGACGTGTTTGTCCTTCATAGTTTGAACGTGTTTGTCCTTCATAGTTTGGACGTGTTTGTCCTTCATAGTTTGGACGTGTTTGTCATAGTTTGGACGTGTTTGTCATAGTTTGGACGTGTTTGTCCATCATAGTTTGGACGTGTTTGTCCTTCAATGTTTGGACGTGTTTGTCCTTCATAGTTTGGACGTGTTTGTCCTTCATAGTTTGGACGTGATTGTCCTTCATAGTTTGGACGTGTTTGTCCTTCATAGTTTGGACGTGTTTGTCCTTCATAGTTTGGACGTGTTTGTCCTTCATAGTTTGGACGTGTTTGTCCTTCATAGTTTGGACGTGTTTGTCCTTCATAGTTTGGACGTGTTTGTCCTTCATAGTTTGGACGTGTTTGTCCTCCATAGTTTGGGCGTGTTTGTCCTTTATAGTTTGGACGTGTTTGTCCTTCATAGTTTGGACATGTTTGTCCTCCATAGTTTGGACGTGTTTGTCCTCCATAGTTTGGACGTGTTTGTCCTCCATAGTTTGGGCGTTGTTTGTCCTTTATAGTTTGGACGTGTTTGTCCTTTATAGTTTGGACGTGTTTGTCCTTTATAGTTTGGACGTGTTTGTCCTTCATAGTTTGGACGTGTTTGTCCTTCATAGTTTGGGCGTGTTTGTCCTTTATAGTTTGTACGTGTTGTCCTCCATAGTTTGTACGTGTTTGTCCTTCATAGTTTGGACGTGTTTGTCCTTCATAGTTTGGACGTGTTTGTCCTTCATAGTTTGGACGTGTTTGTCCTTCATAGTTTGGACGTGTTTGTCCATCATAGTTTGGACGTGTTTGTCCATCATAGTTTGGACGTGTTTGTCCTTCATAGTTTGGACGTGTTTGTCCTTCATAGTTTGGACGTGTTTGTCCTTCATAGTTTGAACGTGTTTGTCCTTCATAGTTTGGACGTGTTTGTCCTTCATAGTTTGGACGTGTTTGTCCTTCATAGTTTGGACGTGTTTGTCCTTCATAGTTTGGACGTGTTTGTCCTTCATAGTTTGGACGTGTTTGTCATAGTTTGGACGTGTTTGTCATAGTTTGGACGTGTTTGTCCTTCATAGTTTGGACGTGTTTGTCCTTCATAGTTTGGACGTGATTGTCCTTCATAGTTTGGACGTGTTTGTCCTTCATAGTTTGGACGTGTTTGTCCTCCATAGTTTGGGCGTGTTTGTCCTTCATAGTTTGGACGTGTTTGTCCTTCATAGTTTGGACGTGTTTGTCCTTCATAGTTTGGACGTGTTTGTCCTTCATAGTTTGGACGTGTTTGTCCTTCATAGTTTGGACGTGTTTGTCCTTCATAGTTTGGACGTGTTTGTCCTCCATAGTTTGGGCGTGTTTGTCCTTTATAGTTTGGACGTGTTTGTCCTTCATAGTTTGGACATGTTTGTCCTCCATAGTTTGGACGTGTTTGTCCTCCATAGTTTGGACGTGTTTGTCCTCCATAGTTTGGGCGTTGTTTGTCCTTTATAGTTTGGACGTGTTTGTCCTTTATAGTTTGGACGTGTTTGTCCTTTATAGTTTGGACGTGTTTGTCCTTCATAGTTTGGACGTGTTTGTCCTTCATTGTTTGGGCGTGTTTGTCCTTTATAGTTTGGACGTGTTTGTCCTCCATAGTTTGTACGTGTTTGTCCTTCATAGTTTGGACGTGTTTGTCCTTCATAGTTTGGACGTGTTTGTCCTTCATAGTTTGGACGTGTTTGTCCTTCATAGTTTGGACGTGTTTGTCATAGTTTGGACGTGTTTGTCCATCATAGTTTGGACGTGTTTGTCCATCATAGTTTGGACGTGTTTGTCCTTCATAGTTTGGACGTGTTTGTCCTTCATAGTTTGGACGTGTTTGTCCTTCATAGTTTGGACGTGTTTGTCCTTCATAGTTTGGACGTGTTTGTCATAGTTTGGACGTGTTTGTCCATCATAGTTTGGACGTGTTTGTCCTTCATAGTTTGGACGTGTTTGTCCTTCATAGTTTGGACGTGTTTGTCCTTCATAGTTTGGACATGATTGTCCTTCATAGTTTGGATGTGTTTGTCCTTCATAGTTTGGACATGTTTGTCCTCCATAGTTTGGGCGTGTTTGTCCTTCATAGTTTGGACGTGTTTGTCCTTCATAGTTTGGACGTGTTTGTCCTTCATAGTTTGGACGTGTTTGTCCTTCATAGTTTGGACGTGTTTGTCCTTCATAGTTTGTACGTGTTTGTCATAGTTTGGACGTGTTTGTCCTTCATAGTTTGGACGTGTTTGTCCTTCATAGTTTGGACGTGTTTGTCCTCCATAGTTTGGGCGTGTTTGTCCTTTATAGTTTGGACGTGTTTGTCCTTCATAGTTTGGACATGTTTGTCCTCCATAGTTTGGGCGTGTTTGTCCTTTATAGTTTGGACGTGTTTGTCCTTCAAAGTTTGGACGTGTTTGTCCTCCATAGTTTGGGCGTGTTTGTCCTTTATAGTTTGGACGTGTTTGTCCTTCATAGTTTGGACGTGTTTGTCCTCCATAGTTTGGACGTGTTTGACCTCCATAGTTTGGGCGTGTTTGTCCTTTATAGTTTGGACGTGTTTGTCCTTCACAGTTTGGACGTGTTTGTCCTCCATGGTTTGGGTGTGTTTGTCCTTTATAGTTTGGACGTGTTTGTCCTTCATAGTTTGGACGTGTTTGTCCTCCATAGTTTGGGCGTGTTTGTCCTTCATAGTTTGGACGTGTTTGTCCTTCATAGTTTGGACGTGTTTGTCCTTCATAGTTTGGACGTGTTTGTCCATCATAGTTTGGACGTGTTTGTCCTTCATAGTTTGGACGTGTTTGTCCTTCATAGTTTGGACGTGTTTGTCCTTCATAGTTTGAACGTGTTTGTCCTTCATAGTTTGGACGTGTTTGTCCATCATAGTTTGGACGTGTTTGTCCTTCATAGTTTGGACGTGTTTGTCCTTCATAGTTTGGACGTGTTTGTCCTTCATAGTTTGGACGTGTTTGTCCTTCATAGTTTGGACG
The DNA here is from genome assembly GCF_026437365.1 of Eucyclogobius newberryi. NCBI lineage: Eukaryota > Metazoa > Chordata > Actinopteri > Gobiiformes > Gobiidae > Eucyclogobius > Eucyclogobius newberryi. Next base: position 147,431 of record NW_027316212.1, on the reverse strand, counting down.
TGTTTGTCCTTCATAGTTTGAACGTGTTTGTCCTTCATAGTTTGGACGTGTTTGTCCTTCATAGTTTGGACGTGTTTGTCCTTCATAGTTTGGACGTGTTTGTCCTTCATAGTTTGGACGTGTTTGTCCTTCATAGTTTGGACGTGTTTGTCATAGTTTGGACGTGTTTGTCATAGTTTGGACGTGTTTGTCCTTCATAGTTTGGACGTGTTTGTCCTTCATAGTTTGGACGTGATTGTCCTTCATAGTTTGGACGTGTTTGTCCTTCATAGTTTGGACGTGTTTGTCCTCCATAGTTTGGGCGTGTTTGTCCTTCATAGTTTGGACGTGTTTGTCCTTCATAGTTTGGACGTGTTTGTCCTTCATAGTTTGGACGTGTTTGTCCTTCATAGTTTGGACCTGTTTGTCCTTCATAGTTTGGACGTGTTTGTCCTTCATAGTTTGGACGTGTTTGTCCTCCATAGTTTGGGCGTGTTTGTCCTTTATAGTTTGGACGTGTTTGTCCTTCATAGTTTGGACATGTTTGTCCTCCATAGTTTGGACGTGTTTGTCCTCCATAGTTTGGACGTGTTTGTCCTCCATAGTTTGGGCGTTGTTTGTCCTTTATAGTTTGGACGTGTTTGTCCTTTATAGTTTGGACGTGTTTGTCCTTTATAGTTTGGACGTGTTTGTCCTTCATAGTTTGGACGTGTTTGTCCTTCATTGTTTGGGCGTGTTTGTCCTTTATAGTTTGGACGTGTTTGTCCTCCATAGTTTGTACGTGTTTGTCCTTCATAGTTTGGACGTGTTTGTCCTTCATAGTTTGGACGTGTTTGTCCTTCATAGTTTGGACGTGTTTGTCCTTCATAGTTTGGACGTGTTTGTCATAGTTTGGACGTGTTTGTCCATCATAGTTTGGACGTGTTTGTCCATCATAGTTTGGACGTGTTTGTCCTTCATAGTTTGGACGTGTTTGTCCTTCATAGTTTGGACGTGTTTGTCCTTCATAGTTTGGACGTGTTTGTCCTTCATAGTTTGGACGTGTTTGTCATAGTTTGGACGTGTTTGTCCATCATAGTTTGGACGTGTTTGTCCTTCATAGTTTGGACGTGTTTGTCCTTCATAGTTTGGACGTGTTTGTCCTTCATAGTTTGGACGTGATTGTCCTTCATAGTTTGGATGTGTTTGTCCTTCATAGTTTGGACATGTTTGTCCTCCATAGTTTGGGCGTGTTTGTCCTTCATAGTTTGGACGTGTTTGTCCTTCATAGTTTGGACGTGTTTGTCCTTCATAGTTTGGACGTGTTTGTCCTTCATAGTTTGGACGTGTTTGTCCTTCATAGTTTGTACGTGTTTGTCATAGTTTGGACGTGTTTGTCCTTCATAGTTTGGACGTGTTTGTCCTTCATAGTTTGGACGTGTTTGTCCTCCATAGTTTGGGCGTGTTTGTCCTTTATAGTTTGGACGTGTTTGTCCTTCATAGTTTGGACATGTTTGTCCTCCATAGTTTGGGCGTGTTTGTCCTTTATAGTTTGGACGTGTTTGTCCTTCAAAGTTTGGACGTGTTTGTCCTCCATAGTTTGGGCGTGTTTGTCCTTTATAGTTTGGACGTGTTTGTCCTTCATAGTTTGGACGTGTTTGTCCTCCATAGTTTGGACGTGTTTGACCTCCATAGTTTGGGCGTGTTTGTCCTTTATAGTTTGGACGTGTTTGTCCTTCACAGTTTGGACGTGTTTGTCCTCCATGGTTTGGGTGTGTTTGTCCTTTATAGTTTGGACGTGTTTGTCCTTCATAGTTTGGACGTGTTTGTCCTCCATAGTTTGGGCGTGTTTGTCCTTCATAGTTTGGACGTGTTTGTCCTTCATAGTTTGGACGTGTTTGTCCTTCATAGTTTGGACGTGTTTGTCCATCATAGTTTGGACGTGTTTGTCCTTCATAGTTTGGACGTGTTTGTCCTTCATAGTTTGGACGTGTTTGTCCTTCATAGTTTGAACGTGTTTGTCCTTCATAGTTTGGACGTGTTTGTCCATCATAGTTTGGACGTGTTTGTCCTTCATAGTTTGGACGTGTTTGTCCTTCATAGTTTGGACGTGTTTGTCCTTCATAGTTTGGACGTGTTTGTCCTTCATAGTTTGGACGTGTTTGTCATAGTTTGGACGTGTTTGTCATAGTTTGGACGTGTTTGTCCATCATAGTTTGGACGTGTTTGTCCTTCAATGTTTGGACGTGTTTGTCCTTCATAGTTTGGACGTGTTTGTCCTTCATAGTTTGGACGTGATTGTCCTTCATAGTTTGGACGTGTTTGTCCTTCATAGTTTGGACGTGTTTGTCCTTCATAGTTTGGACGTGTTTGTCCTTCATAGTTTGGACGTGTTTGTCCTTCATAGTTTGGACGTGTTTGTCCTTCATAGTTTGGACGTGTTTGTCCTTCATAGTTTGGACGTGTTTGTCCTCCATAGTTTGGGCGTGTTTGTCCTTTATAGTTTGGACGTGTTTGTCCTTCATAGTTTGGACATGTTTGTCCTCCATAGTTTGGACGTGTTTGTCCTCCATAGTTTGGACGTGTTTGTCCTCCATAGTTTGGGCGTTGTTTGTCCTTTATAGTTTGGACGTGTTTGTCCTTTATAGTTTGGACGTGTTTGTCCTTTATAGTTTGGACGTGTTTGTCCTTCATAGTTTGGACGTGTTTGTCCTTCATAGTTTGGGCGTGTTTGTCCTTTATAGTTTGGACGTGTTTGTCCTCCATAGTTTGTACGTGTTTGTCCTTCATAGTTTGGACGTGTTTGTCCTTCATAGTTTGGACGTGTTTGTCCTTCATAGTTTGGACGTGTTTGTCCTTCATAGTTTGGACGTGTTTGTCCATCATAGTTTGGACGTGTTTGTCCATCATAGTTTGGACGTGTTTGTCCTTTATAGTTTGGACGTGTTTGTCCTTCATAGTTTGGACGTGTTTGTCCTTCATAGTTTGGACGTGTTTGTCCTTCATAGTTTGGACGTGTTTGTCCTTCATAGTTTGGACGTGTTTGTCCTTCATAGTTTGGACGTGTTTGTCCTTCATAGTTTGGACGTGTTTGTCATAGTTTGGACGTGTTTGTCCATCATAGTTTGGACGTGTTTGTCCTTCATAGTTTGGACGTGTTTGTCCTTCATAGTTTGGACGTGATTGTCCTTCATAGTTTGGACGTGTTTGTCCTTCATAGTTTGGACGTGTTTGTCCTCCATAGTTTGGGCGTGTTTGTCCTTCATAGTTTGGACGTGTTTGTCCTTCATAGTTTGGACGTGTTTGTCCTTCATAGTTTGGACGTGTTTGTCCTTCATAGTTTGGACGTGTTTGTCCTTCATAGTTTGGACGTGTTTGTCCTTCATAGTTTGGACGTGTTTGTCCTCCATAGTTTGGGCGTGTTTGTCCTTTATAGTTTGGACGTGTTTGTCCTTCATAGTTTGGACATGTTTGTCCTCCATAGTTTGGGCGTGTTTGTCCTTTATAGTTTGGACGTGTTTGTCCTTCAAAGTTTGGACGTGTTTGTCCTCCATAGTTTGGGCGTGTTTGTCCTTCATAATTTGGACGTGTTTGTCCTTCATAGTTTGGACGTGTTTGTCCTTCATAGTTTGAACGTGTTTGTCCTTCATAGTTTGGACGTGTTTGTCCATCATAGTTTGGACGTGTTTGTCCTTCATAGTTTGGACGTGTTTGTCCTTCATAGTTTGGACGTGTTTGTCCTTCATAGTTTGGACGTGTTTGTCCTTCATAGTTTGGACGTGTTTGTCATAGTTTGGACGTGTTTGTCATAGTTTGGACGTGTTTGTCCATCATAGTTTGGACGTGTTTGTCCTTCAATGTTTGGACGTGTTTGTCCTTCATAGTTTGGACGTGTTTGTCCTTCATAGTTTGGACGTGATTGTCCTTCATAGTTTGGACGTGTTTGTCCTTCATAGTTTGGACGTGTTTGTCCTTCATAGTTTGGACGTGTTTGTCCTTCATAGTTTGGACGTGTTTGTCCTTCATAGTTTGGACGTGTTTGTCCTTCATAGTTTGGACGTGTTTGTCCTTCATAGTTTGGACGTGTTTGTCCTCCATAGTTTGGGCGTGTTTGTCCTTTATAGTTTGGACGTGTTTGTCCTTCATAGTTTGGACATGTTTGTCCTCCATAGTTTGGACGTGTTTGTCCTCCATAGTTTGGACGTGTTTGTCCTCCATAGTTTGGGCGTTGTTTGTCCTTTATAGTTTGGACGTGTTTGTCCTTTATAGTTTGGACGTGTTTGTCCTTTATAGTTTGGACGTGTTTGTCCTTCATAGTTTGGACGTGTTTGTCCTTCATAGTTTGGGCGTGTTTGTCCTTTATAGTTTGGACGTGTTTGTCCTCCATAGTTTGTACGTGTTTGTCCTTCATAGTTTGGACGTGTTTGTCCTTCATAGTTTGGACGTGTTTGTCCTTCATAGTTTGGACGTGTTTGTCCTTCATAGTTTGGACGTGTTTGTCCATCATAGTTTGGACGTGTTTGTCCATCATAGTTTGGACGTGTTTGTCCTTCATAGTTTGGACGTGTTTGTCCTTCATAGTTTGGACGTGTTTGTCCTTCATAGTTTGGACGTGTTTGTCCTTCATAGTTTGGACGTGTTTGTCCTTCATAGTTTGGACGTGTTTGTCCTTCATAGTTTGGACGTGTTTGTCCTTCATAGTTTGGACGTGTTTGTCATAGTTTGGACGTGTTTGTCCATCATAGTTTGGACGTGTTTGTCCTTCATAGTTTGGACGTGTTTGTCCTTCATAGTTTGGACGTGATTGTCCTTCATAGTTTGGACGTGTTTGTCCTTCATAGTTTGGACGTGTTTGTCCTCCATAGTTTGGGCGTGTTTGTCCTCCATAGTTTGGACGTGTTTGTCCTTCATAGTTTGGACATGTTTGTCCTTCATAGTTTGGACGTGTTTGTCCTTCATAGTTTGGACGTGTTTGTCCTTCATAGTTTGGACGTGTTTGTCCATCATAGTTTGGACGTGTTTGTCCATCATAGTTTGGACGTGTTTGTCCTTCATAGTTTGGACGTGTTTGTCCTTCATAGTTTGGACGTGTTTGTCCTTCATAGTTTGGACGTGTTTGTCCTTCATAGTTTGGACGTGTTTGTCCTTCATAGTTTGGACGTGTTTGTCCTTCATAGTTTGGACGTGTTTGTCCTTCATAGTTTGGACGTGTTTGTCCTTCATAGTTTGGACGTGTTTGTCATAGTTTGGACGTGTTTGTCCATCATAGTTTGGACGTGTTTGTCCTTCATAGTTTGGACGTGTTTGTCCTTCATAGTTTGGACGTGATTGTCCTTCATAGTTTGGACGTGTTTGTCCTTCATAGTTTGGACGTGTTTGTCCTCCATAGTTTGGGCGTGTTTGTCCTTCATAGTTTGGACGTGTTTGTCCTTCATAGTTTGGACGTGTTTGTCCTTCATAGTTTGGACGTGTTTGTCCTTCATAGTTTGGACGTGTTTGTCCTTCATAGTTTGGACGTGTTTGTCCTTCATAGTTTGGACGTGTTTGTCCTCCATAGTTTGGGCGTGTTTGTCCTTTATAGTTTGGACGTGTTTGTCCTTCATAGTTTGGACATGTTTGTCCTCCATAGTTTGGGCGTGTTTGTCCTTTATAGTTTGGACGTGTTTGTCCGTCAAAGTTTGGACGTGTTTGTCCTCCATAGTTTGGGCGTGTTTGTCCTTTATAGTTTGGACGTGTTTGTCCTTCATAGTTTGGACGTGTTTGTCCTCCATAGTTTGGGCGTGTTTGTCCTTTATAGTTTGGGCGTGTTTGTCCTTCATAGTTTGGACGTGTTTGTCCTTCATAGTTTGGACGTGTTTGTCCTTCATAGTTTGGACGTGTTTGTCCATCATAGTTTGGACGTGTTTGTCCTTCATAGTTTGGACGTGTTTGTCCTTCATAGTTTGGACGTGTTTGTCCTTCATAGTTTGAACGTGTTTGTCCTTCATAGTTTGGACGTGTTTGTCCATCATAGTTTGGACGTGTTTGTCCTTCATAGTTTGGACGTGTTTGTCCTTCATAGTTTGGACGTGTTTGTCCTTCATAGTTTGGACGTGTTTGTCCTTCATAGTTTGGACGTGTTTGTCATAGTTTGGACGTGTTTGTCATAGTTTGGACGTGTTTGTCCATCATAGTTTGGACGTGTTTGTCCTTCAATGTTTGGACGTGTTTGTCCTTCATAGTTTGGACGTGTTTGTCCTTCATAGTTTGGACGTGATTGTCCTTCATAGTTTGGACGTGTTTGTCCTTCATAGTTTGGACGTGTTTGTCCTTCATAGTTTGGACGTGTTTGTCCTTCATAGTTTGGACGTGTTTGTCCTTCATAGTTTGGACGTGTTTGTCCTTCATAGTTTGGACGTGTTTGTCCTTCATAGTTTGGACGTGTTTGTCCTACATAGTTTGGGCGTGTTTGTCCTTTATAGTTTGGACGTGTTTGTCCTTCATAGTTTGGACATGTTTGTCCTCCATAGTTTGGACGTGTTTGTCCTCCATAGTTTGGACGTGTTTGTCCTCCATAGTTTGGGCGTTGTTTGTCCTTTATAGTTTGGACGTGTTTGTCCTTTATAGTTTGGACGTGTTTGTCCTTTATAGTTTGGACGTGTTTGTCCTTCATAGTTTGGACGTGTTTGTCCTTCATAGTTTGGGCGTGTTTGTCCTTTATAGTTTGGACGTGTTTGTCCTCCATAGTTTGTACGTGTTTGTCCTTCATAGTTTGGACGTGTTTGTCCTTCATAGTTTGGACGTGTTTGTCCTTCATAGTTTGGACGTGTTTGTCCTTCATAGTTTGGACGTGTTTGTCCATCATAGTTTGGACGTGTTTGTCCATCATAGTTTGGACGTGTTTGTCCTTCATAGTTTGGACGTGTTTGTCCTTCATAGTTTGGACGTGTTTGTCCTTCATAGTTTGGACGTGTTTGTCCTTCATAGTTTGGACGTGTTTGTCCTTCATAGTTTGGACGTGTTTGTCCTTCATAGTTTGGACGTGTTTGTCATAGTTTGGACGTGTTTGTCCATCATAGTTTGGACGTGTTTGTCCTTCATAGTTTGGACGTGTTTGTCCTTCATAGTTTGGACGTGATTGTCCTTCATAGTTTGGACGTGTTTGTCCTTCATAGTTTGGACGTGTTTGTCCTCCATAGTTTGGGCGTGTTTGTCCTTCATAGTTTGGACGTGTTTGTCCTTCATAGTTTGGACGTGTTTGTCCTTCATAGTTTGGACGTGTTTGTCCTTCATAGTTTGGACGTGTTTGTCCTTCATAGTTTGGACGTGTTTGTCCTTCATAGTTTGGACGTGTTTGTCCTCCATAGTTTGGGCGTGTTTGTCCTTTATAGTTTGGACGTGTTTGTCCTTCATAGTTTGGACATGTTTGTCCTCCATAGTTTGGGCGTGTTTGTCCTTTATAGTTTGGACGTGTTTGTCCTTCAAAGTTTGGACGTGTTTGTCCTCCATAGTTTGGGCGTGTTTGTCCTTTATAGTTTGGACGTGTTTGTCCTTCATAGTTTGGACGTGTTTGTCCTCAATAGTTTGGACGTGTTTGACCTCCATAGTTTGGGCGTGTTTGTCCTTTATAGTTTGGACGTGTTTGTCCTTCATAGTTTGGACGTGTTTGTCCTTCACAGTTTGGACGTGTTTGTCCTCCATGGTTTGGGTGTGTTCGTCCTTTATAGTTTGGACGTGTTTGTCCTTCATAGTTTGGACGTGTTTGTCCTCCATAGTTTGGGCGTGTTTGTCCTTCATAGTTTGGACGTGTTTGTCCTTCATAGTTTGGACGTGTTTGTCCTTCATAGTTTGGACGTGTTTGTCCATCATAGTTTGGACGTGTTTGTCCTTCATAGTTTGGACGTGTTTGTCCTTCATAGTTTGGACGTGTTTGTCCTTCATAGTTTGAACGTGTTTGTCCTTCATAGTTTGGACGTGTTTGTCCTTCATAGTTTGGACGTGTTTGTCATAGTTTGGACGTGTTTGTCATAGTTTGGACGTGTTTGTCCTTTATAGTTTGAAAGTGTTTGTCCTTCATAGTTTGGACGTGTTTGTCCATTATAGCTTGGACGTGTTTGTCCTTCATAGTTTGGACGTGTTTGTCCTTCATAGTTTGGACGTGTTTGTCCTTCATAGTGTGGACGTGTTTGTCCTCCATAGTTTGGGCGTGTTTGTCCTTTATAGTTTGGACGTGTTTGTCCTTTATAGTTTGGACATGTTTGTCCTCCATAGTTTGGGCGTGTTTGTCCTTTATAGTTTTGACGTGTTTGTCCTTCAAAGTTTGGACGTGTTTGTCCTCCATGGTTTGGGCGTGTTTGTCCTTTATAGTTTGGACGTGTTTGTCCTTCATAGTTTGGACGTGTTTGTCCTCCATAGTTAGGGCGTGTTTGTCCTTCATAGTTTGGACGTGTTTGTCCTTCATAGTTTGGACGTGATTGTCCTTCATAGTTTGGACGTGTTTGTCCTTCATAGTTTGGACGTGTTTGTCCTCCATAGTTTGGGCGTGTTTGTCCTTCATAGTTTGGACGTGTTTGTCCTTCATAGTTTGGACGTGTTTGTCCTTCATAGTTTGGACGTGTTTGTCCTTCATAGTTTGGACGTGTTTGTCCTTTATAGTTTGGACGTGTTTGTCCTTCATAGTTTGGACATGTTTGTCCTCCATAGTTTGGACGTGTTTGTCCTCCATAGTTTGGACGTGTTTGTCCTCCATAGTTTGGGCGTTGTTTGTCCTTCATAGTTTGGACGTGTTTGTCCTTCATAGTTTGGGCGTGTTTGTCCTTTATAGTTTGGACGTGTTTGTCCTCCATAGTTTGTACGTGTTTGTCCTTCATAGTTTGGACGTGTTTGTCCTTCATAGTTTGGACGTGTTTGTCCTTCATAGTTTGGACGTGTTTGTCCTTCATAGTTTGGACGTGTTTGTCATAGTTTGGACGTGTTTGTCCATCATAGTTTGGACGTGTTTGTCCATCATAGTTTGGACGTGTTTGTCCTTCATAGTTTGGACGTGTTTGTCCTTCATAGTTTGGACGTGTTTGTCCTTCATAGTTTGAACGTGTTTGTCCTTCATAGTTTGGACGTGTTTGTCCTTCATAGTTTGGACGTGTTTGTCCTTCATAGTTTGGACGTGTTTGTCCTTCATAGTTTGGACGTGTTTGTCCTTCATAGTTTGGACGTGTTTGTCCTTCATAGTTTGGACGTGTTTGTCATAGTTTGGACGTGTTTGTCCATCATAGTTTGGACGTGTTTGTCCTTCATAGTTTGGACGTGTTTGTCCTTCATAGTTTGGACGTGTTTGTCCTTCATAGTTTGGACGTGATTGTCCTTCATAGTTTGGACGTGTTTGTCCTTCATAGTTTGGACGTGTTTGTCCTCCATAGTTTGGGCGTGTTTGTCCTTCATAGTTTGGACGTGTTTGTCCTTCATAGTTTGGACGTGTTTGTCCTTCATAGTTTGGACGTGTTTGTCCTTCATAGTTTGGACGTGTTTGTCACAGTTTGGACGTGTTTGTCCTTCATAGTTTGGACGTGTTTGTCCTTCATAGTTTGGACGTGTTTGTCCTCCATAGTTTGGGCGTGTTTGTCCTTTATAGTTTGGACGTGTTTGTCCTTCAAAGTTTGGACGTGTTTGTCCTCCATAGTTTGGGCGTGTTTGTCCTTTATAGTTTGGACGTGTTTGTCCTTCATAGTTTGGACGTGTTTGTCCTCCATAGTTTGGGCGTGTTTGTCCTTCATAGTTTGGACGTGTTTGTCCTTCATAGTTTGGACGTGTTTGTCCTTCATAGTTTGGACGTGTTTGTCCATCATAGTTTGGACGTGTTTGTCCTTCATAGTTTGGACGTGTTTGTCCTTCATAGTTTGGACGTGTTTGTCCTTCATAGTTTGAACGTGTTTGTCCTTCATAGTTTGGACGTGTTTGTCCTTCATAGTTTGGACGTGTTTGTCATAGTTTGGACGTGTTTGTCATAGTTTGGACGTGTTTGTCCATCATAGTTTGGACGTGTTTGTCCTTCAATGTTTGGACGTGTTTGTCCTTCATAGTTTGGACGTGTTTGTCCTTCATAGTTTGGACGTGATTGTCCTTCATAGTTTGGACGTGTTTGTCCTTCATAGTTTGGACGTGTTTGTCCTTCATAGTTTGGACGTGTTTGTCCTTCATAGTTTGGACGTGTTTGTCCTTCATAGTTTGGACGTGTTTGTCCTTCATAGTTTGGACGTGTTTGTCCTTCATAGTTTGGACGTGTTTGTCCTCCATAGTTTGGGCGTGTTTGTCCTTTATAGTTTGGACGTGTTTGTCCTTCATAGTTTGGACATGTTTGTCCTCCATAGTTTGGACGTGTTTGTCCTCCATAGTTTGGACGTGTTTGTCCTCCATAGTTTGGGCGTTGTTTGTCCTTTATAGTTTGGACGTGTTTGTCCTTTATAGTTTGGACGTGTTTGTCCTTCATAGTTTGGACGTGTTTGTCCTTCATAGTTTGGGCGTGTTTGTCCTTTATAGTTTGGACGTGTTTGTCCTCCATAGTTTGTACGTGTTTGTCCTTCATAGTTTGGACGTGTTTGTCCTTCATAGTTTGGACGTGTTTGTCCTTCATAGTTTGGACGTGTTTGTCCTTCATAGTTTGGACGTGTTTGTCCATCATAGTTTGGACGTGTTTGTCCATCATAGTTTGGACGTGTTTGTCCTTCATAGTTTGGACGTGTTTGTCCTTCATAGTTTGGACGTGTTTGTCCTTCATAGTTTGAACGTGTTTGTCCTTCATAGTTTGGACGTGTTTGTCCTTCATAGTTTGGACGTGTTTGTCCTTCATAGTTTGGACGTGTTTGTCCTTCATAGTTTGGACGTGTTTGTCCTTCATAGTTTGGACGTGTTTGTCCTCCATAGTTTGGGCGTGTTTGTCCTTTATAGTTTGGACGTGTTTGTCCTTCATAGTTTGGACATGTTTGTCCTCCATAGTTTGGACGTGTTTGTCCTCCATAGTTTGGACGTGTTTGTCCTCCATAGTTTGGGCGTTGTTTGTCCTTTATAGTTTGGACGTGTTTGTCCTTTATAGTTTGGACGTGTTTGTCCTTTATAGTTTGGACGTGTTTGTCCTTCATAGTTTGGACGTGTTTGTCCTTCATTGTTTGGGCGTGTTTGTCCTTTATAGTTTGGACGTGTTTGTCCTCCATAGTTTGTACGTGTTTGTCCTTCATAGTTTGGACGTGTTTGTCCTTCATAGTTTGGACGTGTTTGTCCTTCATAGTTTGGACGTGTTTGTCCTTCATAGTTTGGACGTGTTTGTCATAGTTTGGACGTGTTTGTCCATCATAGTTTGGACGTGTTTGTCCATCATAGTTTGGACGTGTTTGTCCTTCATAGTTTGGACGTGTTTGTCCTTCATAGTTTGGACGTGTTTGTCCTTCATAGTTTGGACGTGTTTGTCCTTCATAGTTTGGACGTGTTTGTCATAGTTTGGACGTGTTTGTCCATCATAGTTTGGACGTGTTTGTCCTTCATAGTTTGGACGTGTTTGTCATAGTTTGGACGTGTTTGTCCTTCATAGTTTGGACGTGATTGTCCTTCATAGTTTGGATGTGTTTGTCCTTCATAGTTTGGACATGTTTGTCCTCCATAGTTTGGGCGTGTTTGTCCTTCATAGTTTGGACGTGTTTGTCCTTCATAGTTTGGACGTGTTTGTCCTTCATAGTTTGGACGTGTTTGTCCTTCATAGTTTGGACGTGTTTGTCCTTCATAGTTTGTACGTGTTTGTCCTCCATAGTTTGGACGTGTTTGTCCTCCATAGTTTGGACGTGTTTGTCCTCCATAGTTTGGGCGTTGTTTGTCCTTTATAGTTTGGACGTGTTTGTCCTTTATAGTTTGGACGTGTTTGTCCTTTATAGTTTGGACGTGTTTGTCCTTCATAGTTTGGACGTGTTTGTCCTTCATAGTTTGGGCGTGTTTGTCCTTTATAGTTTGGACGTGTTTGTCCTCCATAGTTTGTACGTGTTTGTCCTTCATAGTTTGGACGTGTTTGTCCTTCATAGTTTGGACGTGTTTGTCCTTCATAGTTTGGACGTGTTTGTCCTTCATAGTTTGGACGTGTTTGTCCATCATAGTTTGGACGTGTTTGTCCATCATAGTTTGGACGTGTTTGTCCTTCATAGTTTGGACGTGTTTGTCCTTCATAGTTTGGACGTGTTTGTCCTTCATAGTTTGGACGTGTTTGTCCTTCATAGTTTGGACGTGTTTGTCCTTCATAGTTTGGACGTGTTTGTCCTTCATAGTTTGGACGTGTTTGTCCTTCATAGTTTGGACGTGTTTGTCATAGTTTGGACGTGTTTGTCCATCATAGTTTGGACGTGTTTGTCCTTCATAGTTTGGACGTGTTTGTCCTTCATAGTTTGGACGTGATTGTCCTTCATAGTTTGGACGTGTTTGTCCTTCATAGTTTGGACGTGTTTGTCCTCCATAGTTTGGGCGTGTTTGTCCTTCATAGTTTGGACGTGTTTGTCCTTCATAGTTTGGACGTGTTTGTCCTTCATAGTTTGGACGTGTTTGTCCTTCATAGTTTGGACGTGTTTGTCCTTCATAGTTTGGACGTGTTTGTCCTTCATAGTTTGGACGTGTTTGTCCTCCATAGTTTGGGCGTGTTTGTCCTTTATAGTTTGGACGTGTTTGTCCTTCATAGTTTGGACATGTTTGTCCTCCATAGTTTGGGCGTGTTTGTCCTTTATAGTTTGGACGTGTTTGTCCTTCAAAGTTTGGACGTGTTTGTCCTCCATAGTTTGGGCGTGTTTGTCCTTTATAGTTTGGACGTGTTTGTCCTTCATAGTTTGGACGTGTTTGTCCTCAATAGTTTGGACGTGTTTGACCTCCATAGTTTGGGCGTGTTTGTCCTTTATAGTTTGGACGTGTTTGTCCTTCATAGTTTGGACGTGTTTGTCCTTCACAGTTTGGACGTGTTTGTCCTCCATGGTTTGGGTGTGTTCGTCCTTTATAGTTTGGACGTGTTTGTCCTTCATAGTTTGGACGTGTTTGTCCTCCATAGTTTGGGCGTGTTTGTCCTTCATAGTTTGGACGTGTTTGTCCTTCATAGTTTGGACGTGTTTGTCCTTCATAGTTTGGACGTGTTTGTCCATCATAGTTTGGACGTGTTTGTCCTTCATAGTTTGGACGTGTTTGTCCTTCATAGTTTGGACGTGTTTGTCCTTCATAGTTTGAACGTGTTTGTCCTTCATAGTTTGGACGTGTTTGTCCTTCATAGTTTGGACGTGTTTGTCATAGTTTGGACGTGTTTGTCATAGTTTGGACGTGTTTGTCCTTTATAGTTTGAAAGTGTTTGTCCTTCATAGTTTGGACGTGTTTGTCCATTATAGCTTGGACGTGTTTGTCCTTCATAGTTTGGACGTGTTTGTCCTTCATAGTTTGGACGTGTTTGTCCTTCATAGTGTGGACGTGTTTGTCCTCCATAGTTTGGGCGTGTTTGTCCTTTATAGTTTGGACGTGTTTGTCCTTTATAGTTTGGACATGTTTGTCCTCCATAGTTTGGGCGTGTTTGTCCTTTATAGTTTTGACGTGTTTGTCCTTCAAAGTTTGGACGTGTTTGTCCTCCATGGTTTGGGCGTGTTTGTCCTTTATAGTTTGGACGTGTTTGTCCTTCATAGTTTGGACGTGTTTGTCCTCCATAGTTAGGGCGTGTTTGTCCTTCATAGTTTGGACGTGTTTGTCCTTCATAGTTTGGACGTGATTGTCCTTCATAGTTTGGACGTGTTTGTCCTTCATAGTTTGGACGTGTTTGTCCTCCATAGTTTGGGCGTGTTTGTCCTTCATAGTTTGGACGTGTTTGTCCTTCATAGTTTGGACGTGTTTGTCCTTCATAGTTCGGACGTGTTTGTCCTTCATAGTTTGGACGTGTTTGTCCTTTATAGTTTGGACGTGTTTGTCCTTCATAGTTTGGACATGTTTGTCCTCCATAGTTTGGACGTGTTTGTCCTCCATAGTTTGGACGTGTTTGTCCTCCATAGTTTGGGCGTTGTTTGTCCTTCATAGTTTGGACGTGTTTGTCCTTCATAGTTTGGGCGTGTTTGTCCTTTATAGTTTGGACGTGTTTGTCCTCCATAGTTTGTACGTGTTTGTCCTTCATAGTTTGGACGTGTTTGTCCTTCATAGTTTGGACGTGTTTGTCCTTCATAGTTTGGACGTGTTTGTCCTTCATAGTTTGGACGTGTTTGTCATAGTTTGGACGTGTTTGTCCATCATAGTTTGGACGTGTTTGTCCATCATAGTTTGGACGTGTTTGTCCTTCATAGTTTGGACGTGTTTGTCCTTCATAGTTTGGACGTGTTTGTCCTTCATAGTTTGAACGTGTTTGTCCTTCATAGTTTGGACGTGTTTGTCCTTCATAGTTTGGACGTGTTTGTCCTTCATAGTTTGGACGTGTTTGTCCTTCATAGTTTGGACGTGTTTGTCCTTCATAGTTTGGACGTGTTTGTCCTTCATAGTTTGGACGTGTTTGTCATAGTTTGGACGTGTTTGTCCATCATAGTTTGGACGTGTTTGTCCTTCATAGTTTGGACGTGTTTGTCCTTCATAGTTTGGACGTGTTTGTCCTTCATAGTTTGGACGTGATTGTCCTTCATAGTTTGGACGTGTTTGTCCTTCATAGTTTGGACGTGTTTGTCCTCCATAGTTTGGGCGTGTTTGTCCTTCATAGTTTGGACGTGTTTGTCCTTCATAGTTTGGACGTGTTTGTCCTTCATAGTTTGGACGTGTTTGTCCTTCATAGTTTGGACGTGTTTGTCACAGTTTGGACGTGTTTGTCCTTCATAGTTTGGACGTGTTTGTCCTTCATAGTTTGGACGTGTTTGTCCTCCATAGTTTGGGCGTGTTTGTCCTTTATAGTTTGGACGTGTTTGTCCTTCATAGTTTGGACATGTTTGTCCTCCATAGTTTGGGCGTGTTTGTCCTTTATAGTTTGGACGTGTTTGTCCTTCAAAGTTTGGACGTGTTTGTCCTCCATAGTTTGGGCGTGTTTGTCCTTTATAGTTTGGACGTGTTTGTCCTTCATAGTTTGGACGTGTTTGTCCTCCATAGTTTGGACGTGTTTGACCTCCATAGTTTGGGCGTGTTTGTCCTTTATAGTTTGGACGTGTTTGTCCTTCACAGTTTGGACGTGTTTGTCCTCCATGGTTTGGGTGTGTTTGTCCTTTATAGTTTGGACGTGTTTGTCCTTCATAGTTTGGACGTGTTTGTCCTCCATAGTTTGGGCGTGTTTGTCCTTCATAGTTTGGACGTGTTTGTCCTTCATAGTTTGGACGTGTTTGTCCTTCATAGTTTGGACGTGTTTGTCCATCATAGTTTGGACGTGTTTGTCCTTCATAGTTTGGACGTGTTTGTCCTTCATAGTTTGGACGTGTTTGTCCTTCATAGTTTGAACGTGTTTGTCCTTCATAGTTTGGACGTGTTTGTCCTTCATAGTTTGGACGTGTTTGTCATAGTTTGGACGTGTTTGTCATAGTTTGGACGTGTTTGTCCATCATAGTTTGGACGTGTTTGTCCTTCAATGTTTGGACGTGTTTGTCCTTCATAGTTTGGACGTGTTTGTCCTTCATAGTTTGGACGTGTTTGTCCTTCATAGTTTGGACGTGTTTGTCCTTCATAGTTTGGACGTGTTTGTCCTTCATAGTTTGGACGTGTTTGTCCTTCATAGTTTGGACGTGTTTGTCCTTCATAGTTTGGACGTGTTTGTCCTTCATAGTTTGGACGTGTTTGTCCTTTATAGTTTGAAAGTGTTTGTCCTTCATAGTTTGGACGTGTTTGTCCATTATAGCTTGGACGTGTTTGTCCTTCATAGTTTGGACGTGTTTGTCCTTCATAGTTTGGACGTGTTTGTCCTTCATAGTTTGGACGTGTTTGTCATAGTTTGGACGTGTTTGTCCTTCATAGTGTGGGCGTGTTTGTCCTCCATAGTTTGGGCGTGTTTGTCCTTTATAGTTTGGACGTGTTTGTCCTTTATAGTTTGGACATGTTTGTCCTCCATAGTTTGGGCGTGTTTGTCCTTTATAGTTTTGACGTGTTTGTCCTTCAAAGTTTGGACGTGTTTGTCCTCCATGGTTTGGGCGTGTTTGTCCTTTATAGTTTGGACGTGTTTGTCCTTCATAGTTTGGACGTGTTTGTCCTCCATAGTTAGGGTGTGTTTGTCCTTCATAGTTTGGACGTGTTTGTCCTTCATAGTTTGGATGTGTTTGTCCTCCATAGTTTGGGCGTGTTTGTCCTTTATAGTTTGGACGTGTTTGTCCTTCATAGTTTGGACGTGTTTGTCCTCCATAGTTTGGACGTGTTTGTCCTTCATAGTTTGGACGTGTTTGTCCTTCAATGTTTGGACGTGTTTGTCCTTCATAGTTTGGACGTGTTTGTCCTTCATAGTTTGGACGTGATTGTCCTTCATAGTTTGGACGTGTTTGTCCTTCATAGTTTGGACGTGTTTGTCCTCCATAGTTTGGGCGTGTTTGTCCTTCATAGTTTGGACGTGTTTGTCCTTCATAGTTTGGACGTGTTTGTCCTTCATAGTTTGGACGTGTTTGTCCTTCATAGTTTGGACGTGTTTGTCCTTCATAGTTTGGACGTGTTTGTCCTTCATAGTTTGGACGTGTTTGTCCTTTATAGTTTGAAAGTGTTTGTCCTTCATAGTTTGGACGTGTTTGTCCATTATAGCTTGGACGTGTTTGTCCTTCATAGTTTGGACGTGTTTGTCCTTCATAGTTTGGACGTGTTTGTCCTTCATAGTTTGGACGTGTTTGTCATAGTTTGGACGTGTTTGTCCTTCATAGTGTGGACGTGTTTGTCCTTCATAGTTTGGACGTGTTTGTCCTTCATAGTTTGGACGTGTTTGTCCTTCATAGTTTGGACGTGTTTGTCCTTCATAGTTTGGACGTGTTTGTCATAGTTTGGACGTGTTTGTCCTTCATAGTTTGGACGTGTTTGTCCTTCATAGTTTGAACGTGTTTGTCCTTCATACTTTGGACGTGTTTGTCCTTTATAGTTTGGACGTGTTTGTCCTTCATAGTTTGGACGTGTTTGTCCTTCATAGTTTGGACGTGATTGTCCTTCATAGTTTGAACGTGTTTGTCCTTCATAGTTTGGACGTGTTTGTCCTTCATAGTTTGGACGTGTTTGTCATAGTTTGGACGTGTTTGTCATAGTTTGGACGTGTTTGTCCTTTATAGTTTGAAAGTGTTTGTCCTTCATAGTTTGGACGTGTTTGTCCATTATAGCTTGGACGTGTTTGTCCTTCATAGTTTGGACGTGTTTGTCCTTCATAGTTTGGACGTGTTTGTCCTTCATAGTGTGGACGTGTTTGTCCTCCATAGTTTGGGCGTGTTTGTCCTTTATAGTTTGGACGTGTTTGTCCTTTATAGTTTGGACATGTTTGTCCTCCATAGTTTGGGCGTGTTTGTCCTTTATAGTTTTGACGTGTTTGTCCTTCAAAGTTTGGACGTGTTTGTCCTCCATGGTTTGGGCGTGTTTGTCCTTTATAGTTTGGACGTGTTTGTCCTTCATAGTTTGGACGTGTTTGTCCTCCATAGTTAGGGCGTGTTTGTCCTTCATAGTTTGGACGTGTTTGTCCTTCATAGTTTGGACGTGATTGTCCTTCATAGTTTGGACGTGTTTGTCCTTCATAGTTTGGACGTGTTTGTCCTCCATAGTTTGGGCGTGTTTGTCCTTCATAGTTTGGACGTGTTTGTCCTTCATAGTTTGGACGTGTTTGTCCTTCATAGTTTGGACGTGTTTGTCCTTCATAGTTTGGACGTGTTTGTCCTTTATAGTTTGGACGTGTTTGTCCTTCATAGTTTGGACATGTTTGTCCTCCATAGTTTGGACGTGTTTGTCCTCCATAGTTTGGACGTGTTTGTCCTCCATAGTTTGGGCGTTGTTTGTCCTTCATAGTTTGGACGTGTTTGTCCTTCATAGTTTGGGCGTGTTTGTCCTTTATAGTTTGGACGTGTTTGTCCTCCATAGTTTGTACGTGTTTGTCCTTCATAGTTTGGACGTGTTTGTCCTTCATAGTTTGGACGTGTTTGTCCTTCATAGTTTGGACGTGTTTGTCCTTCATAGTTTGGACGTGTTTGTCATAGTTTGGACGTGTTTGTCCATCATAGTTTGGACGTGTTTGTCCATCATAGTTTGGACGTGTTTGTCCTTCATAGTTTGGACGTGTTTGTCCTTCATAGTTTGGACGTGTTTGTCCTTCATAGTTTGAACGTGTTTGTCCTTCATAGTTTGGACGTGTTTGTCCTTCATAGTTTGGACGTGTTTGTCCTTCATAGTTTGGACGTGTTTGTCCTTCATAGTTTGGACGTGTTTGTCCTTCATAGTTTGGACGTGTTTGTCCTTCATAGTTTGGACGTGTTTGTCATAGTTTGGACGTGTTTGTCCATCATAGTTTGGACGTGTTTGTCCTTCATAGTTTGGACGTGTTTGTCCTTCATAGTTTGGACGTGTTTGTCCTTCATAGTTTGGACGTGATTGTCCTTCATAGTTTGGACGTGTTTGTCCTTCATAGTTTGGACGTGTTTGTCCTCCATAGTTTGGGCGTGTTTGTCCTTCATAGTTTGGACGTGTTTGTCCTTCATAGTTTGGACGTGTTTGTCCTTCATAGTTTGGACGTGTTTGTCCTTCATAGTTTGGACGTGTTTGTCACAGTTTGGACGTGTTTGTCCTTCATAGTTTGGACGTGTTTGTCCTTCATAGTTTGGACGTGTTTGTCCTCCATAGTTTGGGCGTGTTTGTCCTTTATAGTTTGGACGTGTTTGTCCTTCATAGTTTGGACATGTTTGTCCTCCATAGTTTGGGTGTGTTTGTCCTTTATAGTTTGGACGTGTTTGTCCTTCAAAGTTTGGACGTGTTTGTCCTCCATAGTTTGGGCGTGTTTGTCCTTTATAGTTTGGACGTGTTTGTCCTTCATAGTTTGGACGTGTTTGTCCTCCATAGTTTGGACGTGTTTGACCTCCATAGTTTGGGCGTGTTTGTCCTTTATAGTTTGGACGTGTTTGTCCTTCACAGTTTGGACGTGTTTGTCCTCCATGGTTTGGGTGTGTTTGTCCTTTATAGTTTGGACGTGTTTGTCCTTCATAGTTTGGACGTGTTTGTCCTCCATAGTTTGGGCGTGTTTGTCCTTCATAGTTTGGACGTGTTTGTCCTTCATAGTTTGGACGTGTTTGTCCTTCATAGTTTGGACGTGTTTGTCCATCATAGTTTGGACGTGTTTGTCCTTCATAGTTTGGACGTGTTTGTCCTTCATAGTTTGGACGTGTTTGTCATAGTTTGGACGTGTTTGTCATAGTTTGGACGTGTTTGTCCATCATAGTTTGGACGTGTTTGTCCTTCAATGTTTGGACGTGTTTGTCCTTCATAGTTTGGACGTGTTTGTCCTTCATAGTTTGGACGTGTTTGTCCTTCATAGTTTGGACGTGTTTGTCCTTCATAGTTTGGACGTGTTTGTCCTTCATAGTTTGGACGTGTTTGTCCTTCATAGTTTGGACGTGTTTGTCCTTCATAGTTTGGACGTGTTTGTCCTTCATAGTTTGGACGTGTTTGTCCTTTATAGTTTGAAAGTGTTTGTCCTTCATAGTTTGGACGTGTTTGTCCATTATAGCTTGGACGTGTTTGTCCTTCATAGTTTGGACGTGTTTGTCCTTCATAGTTTGGACGTGTTTGTCCTTCATAGTTTGGACGTGTTTGTCATAGTTTGGACGTGTTTGTCCTTCATATTGTGGACGTGTTTGTCCTCCATAGTTTGGGCGTGTTTGTCCTTTATAGTTTGGACGTGTTTGTCCTTTATAGTTTGGACATGTTTGTCCTCCATAGTTTGGGCGTGTTTGTCCTTTATAGTTTTGACGTGTTTGTCCTTCAAAGTTTGGACGTGTTTGTCCTCCATGGTTTGGGCGTGTTTGTCCTTTATAGTTTGGACGTGTTTGTCCTTCATAGTTTGGACGTGTTTGTCCTCCATAGTTAGGGTGTGTTTGTCCTTCATAGTTTGGACGTGTTTGTCCTTCATAGTTTGGATGTGTTTGTCCTCCATAGTTTGGGCGTGTTTGTCCTTTATAGTTTGGACGTGTTTGTCCTTCATAGTTTGGACGTGTTTGTCCTCCATAGTTTGGACGTGTTTGTCCTTCATAGTTTGGACGTGTTTGTCCTTCAATGTTTGGACGTGTTTGTCCTTCATAGTTTGGACGTGTTTGTCCTTCATAGTTTGGACGTGATTGTCCTTCATAGTTTGGACGTGTTTGTCCTTCATAGTTTGGACGTGTTTGTCCTCCATAGTTTGGGCGTGTTTGTCCTTCATAGTTTGGACGTGTTTGTCCTTCATAGTTTGGACGTGTTTGTCCTTCATAGTTTGGACGTGTTTGTCCTTCATAGTTTGGACGTGTTTGTCCTTTATAGTTTGAAAGTGTTTGTCCTTCATAGTTTGGACGTGTTTGTCCATTATAGCTTGGACGTGTTTGTCCTTCATAGTTTGGACGTGTTTGTCCTTCATAGTTTGGACGTGTTTGTCCTTCATAGTTTGGACGTGTTTGTCATAGTTTGGACGTGTTTGTCCTTCATAGTGTGGACGTGTTTGTCCTTCATAGTTTGGACGTGTTTGTCCTTCATAGTTTGGACGTGTTTGTCCTTCATAGTTTGGACGTGTTTGTCCTTCATAGTTTGGACGTGTTTGTCATAGTTTGGACGTGTTTGTCCTTCATAGTTTGGACGTGTTTGTCCTTCATAGTTTGAACGTGTTTGTCCTTCATACTTAGGACGTGTTTGTCCTTTATAGTTTGGACGTGTTTGTCCTTCATAGTTTGGACGTGTTTGTCCTTCATAGTTTGGACGTGATTGTCCTTCATAGTTTGGACGTGTTTGTCCTTCATAGTTTGGACGTGTTTGTCCTCCATAGTTTGGGCGTGTTTGTCCTTCATAGTTTGGACGTGTTTGTCATAGTTTGGACGTGTTTGTCCTTCATAGTTTGGACGTGTTTGTCCTTCATAGTTTGGACGTGTTTGTCCTTCATAGTTTGGACGTGTTTGTCATAGTTTGGACGTGTTTGTCCTTCATAGTTTGGACGTGTTTGTCCTTCATAGTTTGGACGTGTTTGTCCTCCATAGTTTGGGCGTGTTTGTCCTTTATAGTTTGGACGTGTTTGTCCTTCATAGTTTGGACGTGTTTGTCCTCCATAGTTTGGGCGTGTTTGTCCTTTATAGTTTGGACGTGTTTGTCCTTCAAAGTTTGGACGTGTTTGTCCTCCATAGTTTGGGCGTGTTTGTCCTTTATAGTTTGGACGTGTTTGTCCTCCATAGTTTGGGCGTGTTTGTCCTTTATAGTTTGGGCGTGTTTGTCCTTTATAGTTTGGACGTGTTTGTCCTTCACAGTTTGGACGTGTTTGTCCTCCATGGTTTGGGTGTGTCTGTCCTTTATAGTTTGGACGTGTTTGTCCTTCATAGTTTGGACGTGTTTGTCCTCCATAGTTTGGGCGTGTTTGTCCTTCATAGTTTGGACGTGTTTGTCCTTCATAGTTTGGACGTGTTTGTCCTTCATAGTTTGGACGTGTTTGTCCATCATAGTTTGGACGTGTTTGTCCTTCATAGTTTGGATGTGTTTGTCCTTCATAGTTTGGACGTGTTTGTCCTTCATAGTTTGAACGTGTTTGTCCTTCATAGTTTGGACGTGTTTGTCCTTCATAGTTTGGACGTGTTTGTCATAGTTTGGACGTGTTTGTCATAGTTTGGACGTGTTTGTCCATCATAGTTTGGACGTGTTTGTCCTTCAATGTTTGGACGTGTTTGTCCTTCATAGTTTGGACGTGTTTGTCCTTCATAGTTTGGACGTGATTGTCCTTCATAGTTTGGACGTGTTTGTCCTTCATAGTTTGGACGTGTTTGTCCTTCATAGTTTGGACGTGTTTGTCCTTCATAGTTTGGACGTGTTTGTCCTTCATAGTTTGGACGTGTTTGTCCTTCATAGTTTGGACGTGTTTGTCCTTCATAGTTTGGACGTGTTTGTCCTTTATAGTTTGAAAGTGTTTGTCCTTCATAGTTTGGACGTGTTTGTCCATTATAGCTTGGACGTGTTTGTCCTTCATAGTTTGGACGTGTTTGTCCTTCATAGTTTGGACGTGTTTGTCCTTCATAGTTTGGACGTGTATGTCATAGTTTGGACGTGTTTGTCCTTCATAGTTTGGACGTGTTTGTCCTTCATAGTTTGGACGTGTTTGTCCTTCATAGTTTGGACGTGTTTGTCCTTCATAGTTTGGACGTGTTTGTCCTTTATAGTTTGAAAGTGTTTGTCCTTCATAGTTTGGACGTGTTTGTCCATTATAGCTTGGACGTGTTTGTCCTTCATAGTTTGGACGTGTTTGTCCTTCATAGTTTGGACGTGTTTGTCCTTCATAGTTTGGACGTGTTTGTCATAGTTTGGACGTGTTTGTCCTTCATAGTGTGGACGTGTTTGTCCTTCATAGTTTGGACGTGTTTGTCCTTCATAGTTTGGACGTGTTTGTCCTTCATAGTTTGGACGTGTTTGTCCTTCATAGTTTGGACGTGTTTGTCATAGTTTGGACGTGTTTGTCCTTCATAGTTTGGACGTGTTTGTCCTTCATAGTTTGGACGTGTTTGTCCTCCATAGTTTGGGCGTGTTTGTCCTTTATAGTTTGGACGTGTTTGTCCTTCATAGTTTGGACATGTTTGTCCTCCATAGTTTGGGCGTGTTTGTCCTTTATAGTTTGGACGTGTTTGTCCTTCAAAGTTTGGACGTGTTTGTCCTCCATAGTTTGGGCGTGTTTGTCCTTTATAGTTTGGACGTGTTTGTCCTTCATAGTTTGGACGTGTTTGTCCTCCATAGTTTGGACGTGTTTGACCTCCATAGTTTGGGCGTGTTTGTCCTTTATAGTTTGGACGTGTTTGTCCTTCACAGTTTGGACGTGTTTGTCCTCCATGGTTTGGGTGTGTTTGTCCTTTATAGTTTGGACGTGTTTGTCCTTCATAGTTTGGACGTGTTTGTCCTCCATAGTTTGGGCGTGTTTGTCCTTCATAGTTTGGACGTGTTTGTCCTTCATAGTTTGGACGTGTTTGTCCTTCATAGTTTGGACGTGTTTGTCCATCATAGTTTGGACGTGTATGTCCTTCATAGTTTGGACGTGTTTGTCCTTCATAGTTTGGACGTGTTTGTCCTTCATAGTTTGAACGTGTTTGTCCTTCATAGTTTGGACGGTTTTGTCCTTCATAGTTTGGACGTGTTTGTCATAGTTTGGACGTGTTTGTCATAGTTTGGACGTGTTTGTCCATCATAGTTTGGACGTGTTTGTCCTTCAATGTTTGGACGTGTTTGTCCTTCATAGTTTGGACGTGTTTGTCCTTCATAGTTTGGACGTGATTGTCCTTCATAGTTTGGACGTGTTTGTCCTTCATAGTTTGGACGTGTTTGTCCTTCATAGTTTGGACGTGTTTGTCCTTCATAGTTTGGACGTGTTTGTCCTTCATAGTTTGGACGTGTTTGTCCTTCATAGTTTGGACGTGTTTGTCCTTTATAGTTTGAAAGTGTTTGTCCTTCATAGTTTGGACGTGTTTGTCCATTATAGCTTGGACGTGTTTGTCCTTCATAGTTTGGACGTGTTTGTCCTTCATAGTTTGGACGTGTTTGTCCTTCATAGTTTGGACGTGTTTGTCATAGTTTGGACGTGTTTGTCCTTCATAGTGTGGACGTGTTTGTCCTCCATAGTTTGGGCGTGTTTGTCCTTTATAGTTTGGACGTGTTTGTCCTTTATAGTTTGGACGTGTTTGTCCTTCATAGTTTGGACGTGTTTGTCCATCATAGTTTGGACGTGTTTGTCCTTCATAGTTTGGACGTGTTTGTCCTTCATAGTTTGGACATGTTTGTCCTTCATAGTTTGGACGTGTTTGTCCATCATAGTTTGGACGTGTTTGTCCTTCATAGTTTGGACGTGTTTGTCATAGTTTGGACGTGTTTGTCCTTCATAGTTTGGACGTGTTTGTCCTTTATAGTTTTGACGTGTTTGTCCTTCATAGTTTGGACGTGTTTGTCCTTCATAGTTTGGACGTGTTTGTCCTTCATAGTTTGGACGTGTTTGTCCATCATAGTTTGGACGTGTTTGTCCTTCATAGTTTGGACGTGTTTGTCCTCCATAGTTTGGACGTGTTTGTCCTTTATAGTTTTGACGTGTTTGTCCTTCATAGTTTGGACGTGTTTGTCCTCCATAGTTTGGACGTGTTTGTCCTCCATAGTTTGGGCGTGTTTGTCCTTTATAGTTTGGACGTGTTTGTCCTTCATAGTTTGGACGTGTTTGTCCTTTATAGTTTGGACGTGTTTGTCCTTCATAGTTTGGACGTGTTTGTCCTTCATAGTTTGGACGTGTTTGTCCTTTATAGTTTGGACGTGTTTGTCCTCCATAGTTTGGACGTGTTTGTCCTTCATAGTTTGGACGTGTTTGTCCTCCATAGTTTGGGCGTGTTTGTCCTTCATAGTTTGGACGTGTTTGTCCTTCATAGTTTGGACGTGTTTGTCCTTCATAGTTTGGACGTGTTTGTCCTTCATAGTTTGGACGTGTTTGTCCTTCATAGTTTGGACGTGTTTGTCCTTCATAGTTTGGACGTGTTTGTCCATCATAGTTTGGACGTGTTTGTCCTTCATAGTTTGAAAGTGTTTGTCCTTCATAGTTTGGACGTGTTTGTCCATTATAGTTTGGACGTGTTTGTCCTTCATAGTTTGGACGTGTTTGTCCTTCATAGTTTGGACGTGTTTGTCCTTCATAGTTTGGACGTGTTTGTCATAGTTTGGACGTGTTTGTCCTTCATAGTTTGGACGTGTTTGTCCTCCATAGTTTGGGCGTGTTTGTCCTTTATAGTTTGGACGTGTTTGTCCTTCATAGTTTGGACATGTTTGTCCTCCATAGTTTGGGCGTGTTTGTCCTTTATAGTTTGGACGTGTTTGTCCTTCAAAGTTTGGACGTGTTTGTCCTCCATGGTTTGGGCGTGTTTGTCCTTTATAGTTTGGACGTGTTTATCCTTCATTGTTTGGACGTGTTTGTCCTCCATAGTTTGGGCGTGTTTGTCCTTCATAGTTTGGACGTGTTTGTCCTTCATAGTTTGGACATGTTTGACCTCCATAGTTTGGGCGTGTTTGTCCTTTATAGTTTGGACGTGTTTGTCCTTCACAGTTTGGACGTGTTTGTCCTCCATAGTTTGGGCGTGTTTGTCCTTTATAGTTTGGACGTGTTTGTCCTTCATAGTTTGGACGTGTTTGTCCTCCATAGTTTGGGCGTGTTTGTCCTTCATAGTTTGGACGTGTTTGTCCTTCATAGTTTGGGCGTGTTTGTCCTTCATAGTTTGGACGTGTTTGTCCTTCATAGTTTGGACGTGTTTGTCCTTCATAGTTTGGACGTGTTTGTCCTTCATAGTTTGGACGTGTTTGTCCTTCATAGTTTGGACGTGTTTGTCATAGTTTGGACGTGTTTGTCCATCATAGTTTGGACGTGTTTGTCCTTCATAGTTTGGACGTGTTTGTCCTTCATAGTTTGGACGTGTTTGTCCTTCATAGTTTGAACGTGTTTGTCCTTCATAGTTTGGACGTGTTTGTCCTTCATAGTTTGGACGTGTTTGTCCTTCATAGTTTGGACGTGTTTGTCCTTCATAGTTTGGACTTGTTTGTCCTTCATAGTTTGGACGTGTTTGTCATAGTTTGGACGTGTTTGTCCATCATAGTTTGGACGTGTTTGTCCTTTTAGTTTGGACGTGTTTGTCCTTCATAGTTTGGACGTGTTTGTCCTTCATAGTTTGGACATGTTTGTCCTCCATAGTTTGGGCGTGTTTTTCCTTTATAGTTTGGACGTGTTTGTCCTTCAAAGTTTGGACGTGTTTGTCCTTCATGGTTTGGGCGTGTTTGTCCTTCATAGTTTGGACGTGTTTGTCCTTCATAGTTTGGACGTGTTTGTCCATCATAGTTTGGACGTGTTTGTCCTTCATAGTTTGGACGTGTTTGTCCTTCATAGTTTGGACGTGTTTGTCCTTCATAGTTTGGACGTGTTTGTCCATCATAGTTTGGACGTGTTTGTCCTTTATAGTTTGGACGTGTTTGTCCTTCATAGTTTGGACGTGTTTGTCCTCCATAGTTTGGGCGTGTTTGTCCTTCATAGTTTGGACGTGTTTGTCCTTCATAGTTTGGACGTGTTTGTCCTCCATAGTTTGGGCGTGTTTGTCCTTCATAGTTTGGACGTGTTTGTCCTTCATAGTTTGGACATGTTTGTCCTCCATAGTTTGGGCGTGTTTGTCCTTTATAGTTTGGACGTGTTTGTCCTTCACAGTTTGGACGTGTTTGTCCTCCATAGTTTGGGCGTGTTTGTCCTTTATAGTTTGGACGTGTTTGTCCTTCATAGTTTGGACGTGTTTGTCCTCCATAGTTTGGGCGTGTTTGTCCTTTATAGTTTGGACGTGTTTGTCCTTCATAGTTTGGACGTGTTTGTCATAGTTTGGACATGTTTGTCCATCATAGTTTGGACGTGTTTGTCCATCATAGTTTGGACGTGTTTGTCCTTCATAGTTTGGACGTGTTTGTCCTTCATAGTTTGGACGTGTTTGTCCATCATAGTTTGGACGTGTTTGTCATTTATAGTTTGAACGTGTTTGTCCTTCATAGTTTGGACGTGTTTGTCCTTTATAGTTTGGACGTGTTTGTCCTTCATAGTTTGGACGTGTTTGTCCTTAATAGTTTGGACGTGTTTGTCCTTCATAGTTTGGACGTGTTTGTCCATCATAGTTTGGACGTGTTTGTCCTTCAAAGTTTGGACGTGTTTGTCCATCATAGTTTGGACGTGTTTGTCCTTTATAGTTTGGACGTGTTTGTCCTTCATAGTTTGGACGTGTTTGTCCTCCATAGTTTGGGCGTGTTTGTCCTTCATAGTTTGGACGTGTTTGTCCTTCATAGTTTGGACGTGTTTGTCCTCCATAGTTTGGGCGTGTTTGTCCTTCATATTTTGGACGTGTTTGTCCTTCATAGTTTGGACGTGTTTGTCCTCCATAGTTTGGGCGTGTTTGTCCTTCATAGTTTGGACGTGTTTGTCCTTCATAGTTTTGACATGTTTGTCCTCCATAGTTTGGGCGTGTTTGTCCTTTATAGTTTGGACGTGTTTGTCCTTCACAGTTTGGACGTGTTTGTCCTCCATAGTTTGGGCGTGTTTGTCCTTTATAGTTTGGACGTGTTTGTCCTTCATAGTTTGGACGTGTTTGTCCTCCATAGTTTTGGCGTGTTTGTCCTTCATAGTTTGGACGTGTTTGTCCATCATAGTTTGGACGTGTTTGTCCATCATAGTTTGGACGTGTTTGTCCTTTTAGTTTGGACGTGTTTGTCCTTCATAGTTTGGACGTGTTTGTCCTTCATAGTTTGGACATGTTTGTCCTCCATAGTTTGGGCGTGTTTTTCCTTTATAGTTTGGACGTGTTTGTCCTTCAAAGTTTGGACGTGTTTGTCCTCCATGGTTTGGGCGTGTTTGTCCTTCATAGTTTGGACGTGTTTGTCCTTCATAGTTTGGACGTGTTTGTCCATCATAGTTTTGGCGTGTTTGTCCTTCATAGTTTGGACGTGTTTGTCCTTCATAGTTTGGACGTGTTTGTCCTTCATAGTTTGGACGTGTTTGTCCATCATAGTTTGGACGTGTTTGTCCTTTATAGTTTGGACGTGTTTGTCCTTCATAGTTTGGACGTGTTTGTCCTTCATAGTTTGGACGTGTTTGTCATAGTTTGGACGTGTTTGTCCATCATAGTTTGGACGTGTTTGTCCTTTTAGTTTGGACGTGTTTGTCCTTTATAGTTTGGACGTGTTTGTCCTTCATAGTTTGGACGTGTTTGTCCTTCATAGTTTGGACGTGTTTGTCCTTCATAGTTTGGACGTGTTTGTCCATCATAGTTTGGACGTGTTTGTCCTTCAAAGTTTGGACGTGTTTGTCCTCCATGGTTTGGGCGTGTTTGTCCTTCATAGTTTGGACGTGTTTGTCCTTCATAGTTTGGACGTGTTTGTCCATCATAGTTTGGACGTGTTTGTCCTTCATAGTTTGGACGTGTTTGTCCTTCATAGTTTGGACGTGTTTGTCCTTCATAGTTTGGACGTGTTTGTCCATCATAGTTTGGACGTGTTTGTCCATTATAGTTTGGACGTGTTTGTCCTTCATAGTTTGGACGTGTTTGTCCTCCATAGTTTGGGCGTGTTTGTCCTTCATAGTTTGGACGTGTTTGTCCTTCATAGTTTGGACGTGTTTGTCCTCCATAGTTTGGGCGTGTTTGTCCTTCATAGTTTGGACGTGTTTGTCCTTCATAGTTTGGACGATTTTGTCCTCCATAGTTTGGGCGTGTTTGTCCTTCATAGTTTGGACGTGTTTGTCCTTCATAGTTTGGACATGTTTGTCCTCCATAGTTTGGGCGTGTTTGTCCTTTATAGTTTGGACGTGTTTTTCCTTCACAGTTTGGACGTGTTTGTCCTCCATAGTTTGGGCGTGTTTGTCCTTTATAGTTTAGACGTGTTTGTCCTTCATAGTTTGGACGTGTTTGTCCTCCATAGTTTTGGCGTGTTTGTCCTTCATAGTTTGGACGTGTTTGTCCTTCATAGTTTGGACGTGTTTGTCCTCTATAGTTTGGGCGTGTTTGTCCTTCATAGTTTGGACGTGTTTGTCCTTCATAGTTTTGACATGTTTGTCCTCCATAGTTTGGGCGTGTTTGTCCTTTATAGTTTGGACGTGTTTGTCCTTCACAGTTTGGACGTGTTTGTCCTCCATAGTTTGGGCGTGTTTGTCCTTTATAGTTTGGACGTGTTTGTCCTTCATAGTTTGGACGTGTTTGTCCTCCATAGTTTTGGCGTGTTTGTCCTTCATAGTTTGGACGTGTTTGTCCATCATAGTTTGGACGTGTTTGTCCATCATAGTTTGGACGTGTTTGTCCTTTTAGTTTGGACGTGTTTGTCCTTCATAGTTTGGACGTGTTTGTCCTTCATAGTTTGGACATGTTTGTCCTCCATAGTTTGGGCGTGTTTTTCCTTTATAGTTTGGACGTGTTTGTCCTTCAAAGTTTGGACGTGTTTGTCCTCCATGGTTTGGGCGTGTTTGTCCTTCATAGTTTGGACGTGTTTGTCCTTCATAGTTTGGACGTGTTTGTCCATCATAGTTTTGGCGTGTTTGTCCTTCATAGTTTGGACGTGTTTGTCCTTCATAGTTTGGACGTGTTTGTCCTTCATAGTTTGGACGTGTTTGTCCATCATAGTTTGGACGTGTTTGTCCTTTATAGTTTGGACGTGTTTGTCCTTCATAGTTTGGACGTGTTTGTCCTTCATAGTTTGGACGTGTTTGTCATAGTTTGGACGTGTTTGTCCATCATAGTTTGGACGTGTTTGTCCTTTTAGTTTGGACGTGTTTGTCCTTTATAGTTTGGACGTGTTTGTCCTTCATAGTTTGGACGTGTTTGTCCTTCATAGTTTGGACGTGTTTGTCCTTCATAGTTTGGACGTGTTTGTCCATCATAGTTTGGACGTGTTTGTCCTTCAAAGTTTGGACGTGTTTGTCCTCCATGGTTTGGGCGTGTTTGTCCTTCATAGTTTGGACGTGTTTGTCCTTCATAGTTTGGACGTGTTTGTCCATCATAGTTTGGACGTGTTTGTCCTTCATAGTTTGGACGTGTTTGTCCTTCATAGTTTGGACGTGTTTGTCCTTCATAGTTTGGACGTGTTTGTCCATCATAGTTTGGACGTGTTTGTCCATTATAGTTTGGACGTGTTTGTCCTTCATAGTTTGGACGTGTTTGTCCTCCATAGTTTGGGCGTGTTTGTCCTTCATAGTTTGGACGTGTTTGTCCTTCATAGTTTGGACGTGTTTGTCCTCCATAGTTTGGGCGTGTTTGTCCTTCATAGTTTGGACGTGTTTGTCCTTCATAGTTTGGACGATTTTGTCCTCCATAGTTTGGGCGTGTTTGTCCTTCATAGTTTGGACGTGTTTGTCCTTCATAGTTTGGACATGTTTGTCCTCCATAGTTTGGGCGTGTTTGTCCTTTATAGTTTGGACGTGTTTTTCCTTCACAGTTTGGACGTGTTTGTCCTCCATAGTTTGGGCGTGTTTGTCCTTTATAGTTTAGACGTGTTTGTCCTTCATAGTTTGGACGTGTTTGTCCTCCATAGTTTTGGCGTGTTTGTCCTTCATAGTTTGGACGTGTTTGTCCATCATAGTTTGGACGTGTTTGTCCATCATAGTTTGGACGTGTTTGTCCTTTTAGTTTGGACGTGTTTGTCCTTCATAGTTTGGACGTGTTTGTCCTTCATAGTTTGGACATGTTTGTCCTCCATAGTTTGGGCGTGTTTTTCCTTTATAGTTTGGACGTGTTTGTCCTTCAAAGTTTGGACGTGTTTGTCCTCCATGGTTTGGGCGTGTTTGTCCTTCATAGTTTGGACGTGTTTGTCCTTCATAGTTTGGACGTGTTTGTCCATCATAGTTTGGACGTGTTTGTCCTTCATAGTTTGGACGTGTTTGTCCTTCATAGTTTGGACGTGTTTGTCCTTCATAGTTTGGACGTGTTTGTCCATCATAGTTTGGACGTGTTTGTCCTTTATAGTTTGGACGTGTTTGTCCTTCATAGTTTGGACGTGTTTGTCCTCCATAGTTTTTTGCGTGTTTGTCCTTCATAGTTTGGAGGTGTTTGTCCTTCATAGTTTGGACGTGTTTGTCCTCCATAGTTTGGGCGTGTTTGTCCTTCATAGTTTGGACGTGTTTGTCCTTCATAGTTTGGACGTGTTTGTCCTCCATAGTTTGGGCGTGTTTGTCCTTCATAGTTTGGACGTGTTTGTCCTTCATAGTTTGGACATGTTTGTCCTCCATAGTTTGGGCGTGTTTGTCCTTTATAGTTTGGACGTGTTTGTCCTTCACAGTTTGGACGTGTTTGTCCTCCATAGTTTGGGCGTGTTTGTCCTTTATAGTTTGGACGTGTTTGTCCTTCATAGTTTGGACGTGTTTGTCCTCCATAGTTTTGGCGTGTTTGTCCTTCATAGTTTGGACGTGTTTGTCCTTCATAGTTTGGACGTGTTTGTCATAGTTTGGACGTGTTTGTCCATCATAGTTTGGACGTGTTTGTCCATCATAGTTTGGACGTGTTTGTCCTTCACAGTTTGGACGTGTTTGTCCTTCATAGTTTGGACGTGTTTGTCCTTCATAGTTTGGACGTGTTTGTCCTCCATAGTTTGGGCGTGTTTTTCCTTTATAGTTTGGACGTGTTTGTCCTTCAAAGTTTGGACGTGTTTGTCCTCCATGGTTTGGGCGTGTTTGTCCTTCATAGTTTGGACGTGTTTGTCCATCATAGTTTGGACGTGTTTGTCCATCATAGTTTGGACGTGTTTGTCCTTCATAGTTTGGACGTGTTTGTCCTTCATAGTTTGGACGTGTTTGTCCTTCATAGTTTGGACGTGTTTGTCCATCATAGTTTGGACGTGTTTGTCCTTCATAGTTTGGACGTGTTTGTCCTTCATAGTTTGGACGTGTTTGTCCTTCATAGTTTGGACGTGTTTGTCCATCATAGTTTGGACGTGTTTGTCCTTTATAGTTTGGACGTGTTTGTCCTTCATAGTTTGGACGTGTTTGTCCTCCATAGTTTTTGGCGTGTTTGTCCTTCATAGTTTGGACGTGTTTGTCCTTCATAGTTTGGACGTGTTTGTCCATCATAGTTTGGGCGTGTTTGTCCTTCATAGTTTGGACGTGTTTGTCCTTCATAGTTTGGACGTGTTTGTCCTCCATAGTTTGGGCGTGTTTGTCCTTCATAGTTTGGACGTGTTTGTCCTTCATAGTTTGGACATGTTTGTCCTCCATAGTTTGGGCGTGTTTGTCCTTTATAGTTTGGACGTGTTTGTCCTTCACAGTTTGGACGTGTTTGTCCTCCATAGTTTGGGCGTGTTTGTCCTTTATAGTTTGGACGTGTTTGTCCTTCATAGTTTGGACGTGTTTGTCCTCCATAGTTTTGGCGTGTTTGTCCTTCATAGTTTGGACGTGTTTGTCCTTCATAGTTTGGACGTGTTTGTCATAGTTTGGACGTGTTTGTCCATCATAGTTTGGACGTGTTTGTCCTTCATAGTTTGGACGTGTTTGTCCTTCATAGTTTGGACGTGTTTGTCCTCCATAGTTTGGGCGTGTTTGTCCTTCATAGTTTGGGCGTGTTTGTCCTTCATAGTTTGGACGTGTTTGTCCTTCATAGTTTGGACGTGTTTGTCCTCCATAGTTTGGGCGTGTTTGTCCTTCATAGTTTGGACGTGTTTGTCCTTCATAGTTTGGACGTGTTTGTCCTCCATAGTTTGGGCGTGTTTGTCCTTCATAGTTTGGACGTGTTTGTCCTTCATAGTTTGGACGTGTTTGTCCTCCATAGTTTGGGCGTGTTTTTCCTTTATAGTTTGGACGTGTTTGTCCTTCAAAGTTTGGACGTGTTTGTCCTCCATGGTTTGGGCGTGTTTGTCCTTCATAGTTTGGACGTGTTTGTCCATCATAGTTTGGACGTGTTTGTCCATCATAGTTTGGACGTGTTTGTCCTTCATAGTTTGGACGTGTTTGTCCTTCATAGTTTGGACGTGTTTGTCCTTCATAGTTTGGACGTGTTTGTCCATCATAGTTTGGACGTGTTTGTCCTTCATAGTTTGGACGTGTTTGTCCTTCATAGTTTGGACGTGTTTGTCCTTCATAGTTTGGACGTGTTTGTCCATCATAGTTTGGACGTGTTTGTCCTTTATAGTTTGGACGTGTTTGTCCTTCATAGTTTGGACGTGTTTGTCCTCCATAGTTTTTGGCGTGTTTGTCCTTCATAGTTTGGACGTGTTTGTCCTTCATAGTTTGGACGTGTTTGTCCATCATAGTTTGGGCGTGTTTGTCCTTCATAGTTTGGACGTGTTTGTCCTTCATAGTTTGGACGTGTTTGTCCTCCATAGTTTGGGCGTGTTTGTCCTTCATAGTTTGGACGTGTTTGTCCTTCATAGTTTGGACATGTTTGTCCTCCATAGTTTGGGCGTGTTTGTCCTTTATAGTTTGGACGTGTTTGTCCTTCACAGTTTGGACGTGTTTGTCCTCCATAGTTTGGGCGTGTTTGTCCTTTATAGTTTGGACGTGTTTGTCCTTCATAGTTTGGACGTGTTTGTCCTCCATAGTTTTGGCGTGTTTGTCCTTCATAGTTTGGACGTGTTTGTCCTTCATAGTTTGGACGTGTTTGTCATAGTTTGGACGTGTTTGTCCATCATAGTTTGGACGTGTTTGTCCTTCATAGTTTGGACGTGTTTGTCCTTCATAGTTTGGACGTGTTTGTCCTCCATAGTTTGGGCGTGTTTGTCCTTCATAGTTTGGGCGTGTTTGTCCTTCATAGTTTGGACGTGTTTGTCCTTCATAGTTTGGACGTGTTTGTCCTCCATAGTTTGGGCGTGTTTGTCCTTCATAGTTTGGACGTGTTTGTCCTTCATAGTTTGGACGTGTTTGTCCTCCATAGTTTGGGCGTGTTTGTCCTTCATAGTTTGGACGTGTTTGTCCTTCATAGTTTGGACATGTTTGTCCTCCATAGTTTGGGCGTGTTTGTCCTTTATAGTTTGGACGTGTTTGTCCTTCACAGTTTGGACGTGTTTGTCCTCCATAGTTTGGGCGTGTTTGTGCTTTATAGTTTGGACGTGTTTGTCCTTCATAGTTTGGACGTGTTTGTCCTTCAAAGTTTGGACGTGTTTGTCATAGTTTGGACGTGTTTGTCCATCATAGTTTGGACGTGTTTGTCCATCATAGTTTGGACGTGTTTGTCCTTCATAGTTTGGACGTGTTTGTCCTTCATAGTTTGGACGTGTTTGTCCATCATAGTTTGGACGTGTTTGTCATTTATAGTTTGGACGTGTTTGTCCTTCATAGTTTGGACGTGTTTGTCCTTCATAGTTTGGACGTGTTTGTCCTTCATAGTTTGGACGTGTTTGTCCTTCATAGTTTGGACGTGTTTGTCCTTCATAGTTTGGACGTGTTTGTCCTCCATAGTTTGGGCGTGTTTGTCCTTTATAGTTTGGACGTGTTTGTCCTTCATAGTTTGGACGTGTTTGTCCATCATAGTTTGGACGTGTTTGTCCTTCATAGTTTGGACGTGTTTGTCCATCATAGTTTGGACGTGTTTGTCCATCATAGTTTGGACGTGTTTGTCCTCCATAGTTTGGGCGTGTTTGTCCTTTATAGTTTGGACGTGTTTGTCCTTCATAGTTTGGACGTGTTTGTCCTCCATAGTTTGGACGTGTTTGTCCTTCACAGTTTGGACGTGTTTGTCCATCATAGTTTGGACGTGTTTGTCCTTCATAGTTTGGACGTGTTTGTCCATCATAGTTTGGATGTGTTTGTCCTTTATAGTTTGTACGTGTTTGTCCATCATAGTTTGGACGTGTTTGTCCATCATAGTTTGGACGATTTTGTCCTTCATAGTTTGGACGTGTTTGTCCTTCATAGTTTGGACGTGTTTGTCCATCATAGTTTGGACGTGTTTGTCCATCATAGTTTGGACTTGTTTGTCCTTCATAGTTTGGACGTGTTTGTCCTTCATAGTTTGGACGTGTTTGTCCTTCATAGTTTGGACGTGTTTGTCCATCATAGTTTGGATGTGTTTGTCCTTTATAGTTTGGACTTGTTTGTCCTTCATAGTTTGGACGTGTTTGTCCTTCATAGTTTGGACGTGTTTGTCCTTCATAGTTTGGACGTGTTTGTCCATCATAGTTTGGACGTGTTTGTCCTTTTAGTTTGGACGTGTTTGTCCTTCATAGTTTGGACGTGTTTGTCCTCCATAGTTTGGGCGTGTTTGTCTTTTATAGTTTGGACGTGTTTGTCCTTCATAGTTTGGACGTGTTTGTCCTTCATAGTTGGACGTGTTTGTCCTTCATAGTTTGGACGTGTTTGTCCTTCATAGTTTGGACGTGTTTGTCCTTCATAGTTTGGACGTGTTTGTCATAGTTTGGACGTGTTTGTCCATCATAGTTTGGACGTGTTTGTCCATCATAGTTTGGACGTGTTTGTCCTTCATAGTTTGGACGTGTTTGTCCATCATAGTTTGGACGTGTTTGTCCATCATAGTTTGGACGTGTTTTTCCTTTTAGTTTGGACGTGTTTGTCCTTCATAGTTTGGACGTGTTTGTCCTTCATAGTTTGGACGTGTTTGTCCATCATAGTTTGGACGTGTTTGTCCTTTATAGTTTGGACGTGTTTGTCCATCATAGTTTGGACGTGTTTGTCCATCATAGTTTGGACGTGTTTGTCCTTCATAGTTTGGACGTGTTTGTCCTTCATAGTTTGGACTTGTTTGTCCTTCATAGTTTGGACGTGTTTGTCCTCCATAGTTTGGGCGTGTTTGTCCTTTATAGTTTGGACGTGTTTGTCCTTCATAGTTTGGGCGTGTTTGTCCTTTATAGTTTGGACGTGTTTGTCCTTCATAGTTTGGACGTGTTTGTCCTTCATAGTTTGGACGTGTTTGTCCATCATAGTTTGGACGTGTTTGTCCATCATAGTTTGGACGTGTTTGTCCTTTATAGTTTGGACGTGTTTGTCCATCATAGTTTGGACGTGTTTGTCCATCATAGTTTGGACGTGTTTGTCCATCATAGTTTGGACGTGTTTGTCCTTCATAGTTTGGACGTGTTTGTCCTTCATAGTTTGGACGTGTTTGTCCATCATAGTTTGGACGTGTTTGTCCATCATAGTTTGGACTTGTTTGTCCTTCATAGTTTGGACGTGTTTGTCCTTCATAGTTTGGACGTGTTTGTCCTTCATAGTTTGGACGTGTTTGTCCTCCATAGTTTGGGCGTGTTTGTCTTTTATATTTTGGACGTGTTTGTCCTTCATAGTTTGGACGTGTTTGTCCTTCATAGTTTGGACGTGTTTGTCCATCATAGTTTGGACGTGTTTGTCCATCATAGTTTGGACGTGTTTGTCCATCATAGTTTGGACGTGTTTGTCCTTCATAGTTTGGACGTGTTTGTCCTTCATAGTTTGGACGTGTTTGTCCATCATAGTTTGGACGTGTTTGTCCATCATAGTTTGGACGTGTTTGTCCTTCATAGTTTGGACGTGTTTGTCCTTCATAGTTTGGACGTGTTTGTCCTTCATAGTTTGGACGTGTTTGTCCATCATAGTTTGGATGTGTTTGTCCTTTATAGTTTGGACGTGTTTGTCCATCATAGTTTGTACGTGTTTGTCCATCATAGTTTGGACGTGTTTGTCCTTCATAGCTTGGACGTGTTTGTCCTTCATAGTTTGGACGTGTTTGTCCTTCATAGTTTGGACGTGTTTGTCCATGATAGTTTGGACGTGTTTGTCCATCATAGTTTGGACGTGTTTGTCCTTCATAGTTTGGACGTGTTTGTCCTTCATAGTTTGGACGTGTTTGTCCTTCATAGTTTGGACGTGTTTGTCCATCATAGTTTGGATGTGTTTGTCCTTTATAGTTTGGACGTGTTTGTCCATCATAGTTTGTACGTGTTTGTCCATCATAGTTTGGACGTGTTTGTCCATCATAGTTTGGACGTGTTTGTCCTTCATAGTTTGGACGTGTTTGTCCTTCATAGTTTGGACGTGTTTGTCCATCATAGTTTGGACGTGTTTGTCCATCATAGTTTGGACTTGTTTGTCCTTCATAGTTTGGACGTGTTTGTCCTTCATAGTTTGGACGTGTTTGTCCTTCATAGTTTGGACGTGTTTGTCCATCATAGTTTGGATGTGTTTGTCCTTTATAGTTTGGACGTGTTTGTCCATCATAGTTTGGACGTGTTTGTCCATCATAGTTTGGACGTGTTTGTCCTTTTAGTTTGGACGTGTTTGTCCTTCATAGTTTGGACGTGTTTGTTCTCCATAGTTTGGGCGTGTTTGTCTTTTATAGTTTGGACGTGTTTGTCCTTCATAGTTTGGACGTGTTTGTCCTTCATAGTTGGACGTGTTTGTCCTTCATAGTTTGGACGTGTTTGTCCTTCATAGTTTGGACGTGTTTGTCCTTCATAGTTTGGACGTGTTTGTCCATCATAGTTTGGACGTGTTTGTCCTTCATAGTTTGGACGTGTTTTTCCTTTTAGTTTGGACGTGTTTGTCCTTCATAGTTTGGACGTGTTTGTCCTTCATAGTTTGGACGTGTTTGTCCATCATAGTTTGGACGTGTTTGTCCATCATAGTTTGGACGTGTTTGTCCTTCATAGTTTGGACGTGTTTGTCATAGTTTGGACGTGTTTGTCCTTCATAGTTTGGACGTGTTTGTCCTTCATAGTTTGGACGTGTTTGTCCTTCATAGTTTGGACGTGTTTGTCCTTCATAGTTTGGACGTGTTTGTCCATCATAGTTTGGACGTGTTTGTCCTTTGTAGTTTGGACGTGTTTGTCCTTCATAGTTTGGACGTGTTTGTCCATCATAGTTTGGACGTGTTTGTCCTCCATAGTTTGGGCGTGTTTGTCCTTTATAGTTTGGACGTGTTTGTCCTTCATAGTTTGGACGTGTTTGTCCATCATAGTTTGGGCGTGTTTGTCCTTCATAGTTTGGACGTGTTTGTCCATCATAGTTTGGACGTGTTTGTCCATCATAGTTTGGACGTGTTTTTCCTTTTAGTTTGGACGTGTTTGTCCTTCATAGTTTGGACGTGTTTGTCCTTCATAGTTTGGACGTGTTTGTCCATCATAGTTTGGACGTGTTTGTCCATCATAGTTTGGACGTGTTTGTCCATCATAGTTTGGACGTGTTTGTCCATCATAGTTTGGACGTGTTTGTCCATCATAGTTTGGACGTGTTTTTCCTTTTAGTTTGGACGTGTTTGTCCTTCATAGTTTGGACGTGTTTGTCCTTCATAGTTTGGACTTGTTTGTCCTCCACAGTTTGGGCGTGTTTGTCCTTTATAGTTTGGACGTGTTTGTCCTTCATAGTTTGGGCGTGTTTGTCCTTTATAGTTTGGACGTGTTTGTCCTTCATAGTTTGGACGTGTTTGTCCTCCATAGTTTGGACGTGTTTGTCATAGTTTGGACGTGTTTGTCCTTCATAGTTTGGACGTGTTTGTCCTTCATAGTTTGGACGTGTTTGTCCTTCATAGTTTGGACGTGTTTGTCCTTCATAGTTTGGACGTGTTTGTCCTTCATAGTTTGGACGTGTTTGTCCTTCATATTTTGGACGTATTTGTCCTTCATAGTTTGGACGTGTTTGTCCTTCATAGTTTGGACGTGTTTGTCCTTCATAGTTTCGACGTGTTTGTCTTCCATAGTTTGGGCGTGTTTGTCCTTTATAGTTTGGACGTGTTTGTCCTTCATAGTTTGGACGTGTTTGTCCTTCATAGTTTGGACGTGTTTGTCCATCATAGTTTGGATGTGTTTGTCCATCATAGTTTGGACGTGTTTGTCCTCCATAGTTTGGGCGTGTTTGTCCTTTATAGTTTGGACGTGTTTGTCCTTCATAGTTTGGACGTGTTTGTCCTCCATAGTTTGGGCGTGTTTGTCTTTTATAGTTTGGACGTGTTTGTCCTTCATAGTTTGGACGTGTTTGTCTTTTATAGTTGGACGTGTTTGTCCTTCATAGTTTGGACGTTTTTGTCCTTCATAGTTTGGACGTGTTTGTCCTTCATAGTTTGGACGTGTTTGTCCTTCATAGTTTGGACGTGTTTGTCATAGTTTGGACGTGTTTGTCCATCATAGTTTGGACGTGTTTGTCCTTCATAGTTTGGACGTGTTTGTCCTTCATAGTTTGGACGTATTTGTCCATCATAGTTTGGACGTGTTTGTCTTTTATAGTTTGGACGTGTTTGTCCTTCATAGTTTGGACGTGTTTGTCCTTCATAGTTTGGACGTGTTTGTCCTTCATAGTTTGGACGTGTTTGTCCTTCATAGTTTGGACGTGTTTGTCATAGTTTGGACGTGTTTGTCCATCATAGTTTGGACGTGTTTGTCCTTTATAGTTTGGACGTGTTTGTCCATCATAGTTTGGACGTGTTTGTCCTTCATAGTTTGGACGTGTTTGTCCTTCATAGTTTGGACGTGTTTGTCCTTCATAGTTTGGACGTGTTTGTCCATCATAGTTTGGACGTGTTTGTCCTTCATAGTTTGGACGTGTTTGTCCTTCATAGTTTGGACGTGTTTGTCCATCATAGTTTGGACGTGTTTGTCTTTTATAGTTTGGACGTGTTTGTCCTTCATAGTTTGGACGTGTTTGTCCTTCATAGTTTGGACGTGTTTGTCCTTCATAGTTTGGACGTGTTTGTCCTCCATAGTTTGGGCGTGTTTGTCTTTTATAGTTTGGACGTGTTTGTCCTTCATAGTTTGGACGTGTTTGTCCTTCATAGTTTGGACGTGTTTGTCCTTCATAGTTTGGACGTGTTTGTCCTTCATAGTTTGGACGTGTTTGTCATAGTTTGGACGTGTTTGTCCATCATAGTTTGGACGTGTTTGTCCTTTGTAGTTTGGACGTGTTTGTCCTTCATAGTTTGGACGTGTTTGTCCTTCATAGTTTGGACGTGTTTGTCCTTCATAGTTTGGACGTGTTTGTCATAGTTTGGACGTGTTTGTCCATCATAGTTTGGACGTGTTTGTCCTTTGTAGTTTGGACGTGTTTGTCCTCCATAGTTTGGGCGTGTTTGTCCTTTATAGTTTGGACGTGTTTGTCCTTCATAGTTTGGGCGTGTTTGTCCTTTATAGTTTGGACGTGTTTGTCCTTCATAGTTTGGACGTGTTTGTCCTTCATAGTTTGGACGTGTTTGTCCATCATAGTTTGGACGTGTTTGTCCATCATAGTTTGGACGTGTTTGTCCTTTATAGTTTGGACGTGTTTGTCCATCATAGTTTGGACGTGTTTGTCCATCATAGTTTGGACGTGTTTGTCCATCATAGTTTGGACGTGTTTGTCCTTCATAGTTTGGACGTGTTTGTCCTTCATAGTTTGGACGTGTTTGTCCATCATAGTTTGGACGTGTTTGTCCATCATAGTTTGGACTTGTTTGTCCTTCATAGTTTGGACGTGTTTGTCCTTCATAGTTTGGACGTGTTTGTCCTTCATAGTTTGGACGTGTTTGTCCTCCATAGTTTGGGCGTGTTTGTCTTTTATATTTTGGACGTGTTTGTCCTTCATAGTTTGGACGTGTTTGTCCTTCATAGTTTGGACGTGTTTGTCCATCATAGTTTGGACGTGTTTGTCCATCATAGTTTGGACGTGTTTGTCCATCATAGTTTGGACGTGTTTGTCCTTCATAGTTTGGACGTGTTTGTCCTTCATAGTTTGGACGTGTTTGTCCATCATAGTTTGGACGTGTTTGTCCATCATAGTTTGGACGTGTTTGTCCTTCATAGTTTGGACGTGTTTGTCCTTCATAGTTTGGACGTGTTTGTCCTTCATAGTTTGGACGTGTTTGTCCATCATAGTTTGGATGTGTTTGTCCTTTATAGTTTGGACGTGTTTGTCCATCATAGTTTGTACGTGTTTGTCCATCATAGTTTGGACGTGTTTGTCCTTCATAGCTTGGACGTGTTTGTCCTTCATAGTTTGGACGTGTTTGTCCTTCATAGTTTGGACGTGTTTGTCCATGATAGTTTGGACGTGTTTGTCCATCATAGTTTGGACGTGTTTGTCCTTCATAGTTTGGACGTGTTTGTCCTTCATAGTTTGGACGTGTTTGTCCTTCATAGTTTGGACGTGTTTGTCCATCATAGTTTGGATGTGTTTGTCCTTTATAGTTTGGACGTGTTTGTCCATCATAGTTTGTACGTGTTTGTCCATCATAGTTTGGACGTGTTTGTCCATCATAGTTTGGACGTGTTTGTCCTTCATAGTTTGGACGTGTTTGTCCTTCATAGTTTGGACGTGTTTGTCCATCATAGTTTGGACGTGTTTGTCCATCATAGTTTGGACTTGTTTGTCCTTCATAGTTTGGACGTGTTTGTCCTTCATAGTTTGGACGTGTTTGTCCTTCATAGTTTGGACGTGTTTGTCCATCATAGTTTGGATGTGTTTGTCCTTTATAGTTTGGACGTGTTTGTCCATCATAGTTTGGACGTGTTTGTCCATCATAGTTTGGACGTGTTTGTCCTTTTAGTTTGGACGTGTTTGTCCTTCATAGTTTGGACGTGTTTGTTCTCCATAGTTTGGGCGTGTTTGTCTTTTATAGTTTGGACGTGTTTGTCCTTCATAGTTTGGACGTGTTTGTCCTTCATAGTTGGACGTGTTTGTCCTTCATAGTTTGGACGTGTTTGTCCTTCATAGTTTGGACGTGTTTGTCCTTCATAGTTTGGACGTGTTTGTCCATCATAGTTTGGACGTGTTTGTCCTTCATAGTTTGGACGTGTTTTTCCTTTTAGTTTGGACGTGTTTGTCCTTCATAGTTTGGACGTGTTTGTCCTTCATAGTTTGGACGTGTTTGTCCATCATAGTTTGGACGTGTTTGTCCATCATAGTTTGGACGTGTTTGTCCTTCATAGTTTGGACGTGTTTGTCATAGTTTGGACGTGTTTGTCCTTCATAGTTTGGACGTGTTTGTCCTTCATAGTTTGGACGTGTTTGTCCTTCATAGTTTGGACGTGTTTGTCCTTCATAGTTTGGACGTGTTTGTCCATCATAGTTTGGACGTGTTTGTCCTTTGTAGTTTGGACGTGTTTGTCCTTCATAGTTTGGACGTGTTTGTCCATCATAGTTTGGACGTGTTTGTCCTCCATAGTTTGGGCGTGTTTGTCCTTTATAGTTTGGACGTGTTTGTCCTTCATAGTTTGGACGTGTTTGTCCATCATAGTTTGGGCGTGTTTGTCCTTCATAGTTTGGACGTGTTTGTCCATCATAGTTTGGACGTGTTTGTCCATCATAGTTTGGACGTGTTTTTCCTTTTAGTTTGGACGTGTTTGTCCTTCATAGTTTGGACGTGTTTGTCCTTCATAGTTTGGACGTGTTTGTCCATCATAGTTTGGACGTGTTTGTCCATCATAGTTTGGACGTGTTTGTCCATCATAGTTTGGACGTGTTTGTCCATCATAGTTTGGACGTGTTTGTCCATCATAGTTTGGACGTGTTTTTCCTTTTAGTTTGGACGTGTTTGTCCTTCATAGTTTGGACGTGTTTGTCCTTCATAGTTTGGACTTGTTTGTCCTCCACAGTTTGGGCGTGTTTGTCCTTTATAGTTTGGACGTGTTTGTCCTTCATAGTTTGGGCGTGTTTGTCCTTTATAGTTTGGACGTGTTTGTCCTTCATAGTTTGGACGTGTTTGTCCTCCATAGTTTGGACGTGTTTGTCATAGTTTGGACGTGTTTGTCCTTCATAGTTTGGACGTGTTTGTCCTTCATAGTTTGGACGTGTTTGTCCTTCATAGTTTGGACGTGTTTGTCCTTCATAGTTTGGACGTGTTTGTCCTTCATAGTTTGGACGTGTTTGTCCTTCATATTTTGGACGTATTTGTCCTTCATAGTTTGGACGTGTTTGTCCTTCATAGTTTGGACGTGTTTGTCCTTCATAGTTTCGACGTGTTTGTCTTCCATAGTTTGGGCGTGTTTGTCCTTTATAGTTTGGACGTGTTTGTCCTTCATAGTTTGGACGTGTTTGTCCTTCATAGTTTGGACGTGTTTGTCCATCATAGTTTGGATGTGTTTGTCCATCATAGTTTGGACGTGTTTGTCCTCCATAGTTTGGGCGTGTTTGTCCTTTATAGTTTGGACGTGTTTGTCCTTCATAGTTTGGACGTGTTTGTCCTCCATAGTTTGGGCGTGTTTGTCTTTTATAGTTTGGACGTGTTTGTCCTTCATAGTTTGGACGTGTTTGTCTTTTATAGTTGGACGTGTTTGTCCTTCATAGTTTGGACGTTTTTGTCCTTCATAGTTTGGACGTGTTTGTCCTTCATAGTTTGGACGTGTTTGTCCTTCATAGTTTGGACGTGTTTGTCATAGTTTGGACGTGTTTGTCCATCATAGTTTGGACGTGTTTGTCCTTCATAGTTTGGACGTGTTTGTCCTTCATAGTTTGGACGTATTTGTCCATCATAGTTTGGACGTGTTTGTCTTTTATAGTTTGGACGTGTTTGTCCTTCATAGTTTGGACGTGTTTGTCCTTCATAGTTTGGACGTGTTTGTCCTTCATAGTTTGGACGTGTTTGTCCTTCATAGTTTGGACGTGTTTGTCATAGTTTGGACGTGTTTGTCCATCATAGTTTGGACGTGTTTGTCCTTTATAGTTTGGACGTGTTTGTCCATCATAGTTTGGACGTGTTTGTCCTTCATAGTTTGGACGTGTTTGTCCTTCATAGTTTGGACGTGTTTGTCCTTCATAGTTTGGACGTGTTTGTCCATCATAGTTTGGACGTGTTTGTCCTTCATAGTTTGGACGTGTTTGTCCTTCATAGTTTGGACGTGTTTGTCCATCATAGTTTGGACGTGTTTGTCTTTTATAGTTTGGACGTGTTTGTCCTTCATAGTTTGGACGTGTTTGTCCTTCATAGTTTGGACGTGTTTGTCCTTCATAGTTTGGACGTGTTTGTCCTCCATAGTTTGGGCGTGTTTGTCTTTTATAGTTTGGACGTGTTTGTCCTTCATAGTTTGGACGTGTTTGTCCTTCATAGTTTGGACGTGTTTGTCCTTCATAGTTTGGACGTGTTTGTCCTTCATAGTTTGGACGTGTTTGTCATAGTTTGGACGTGTTTGTCCATCATAGTTTGGACGTGTTTGTCCTTTGTAGTTTGGACGTGTTTGTCCTTCATAGTTTGGACGTGTTTGTCCTTCATAGTTTGGACGTGTTTGTCCTTCATAGTTTGGACGTGTTTGTCATAGTTTGGACGTGTTTGTCCATCATAGTTTGGACGTGTTTGTCCTTTGTAGTTTGGACGTGTTTGTCCTTCATAGTTTGGACGTGTTTGTCCTTCATAGTTTGGACGTGTTTGTCCTTCATAGTTTGGACGTATTTGTCCTTCATAGTTTGGACGTGTTTGTCCTTCATAGTTTGGACGTGTTTGTCCTTCATAGTTTGGACGTGTTTGTCCTTCATAGTTTGGACGTGTTTGTCCTTCATAGTTTGGACGTGTTTGTCATAGTTTGGACGTGTTTGTCCATCATAGTTTGGACGTGTTTGTCCTTTGTAGTTTGGACGTGTTTGTCCTTCATAGTTTGGACGTGTTTGTCCTCCATAGTTTGGGCGTGTTTGTCCTTTATAGTTTGGACGTGTTTGTCCTTCATAGTTTGGACGTGTTTGTCCTCCATAGTTTGGGCGTGTTTGTCTTTTATAGTTTGGACGTGTTTGTCCTTCATAGTTTGGACGTGTTTGTCCTTCATAGTTTGGACGTGTTTGTCCTTCATAGTTTGGACGTGTTTGTCATAGTTTGGACGTGTTTGTCCATCATAGTTTGGACGTGTTTGTCCTTCATAGTTTGGACGTGTTTGTCCTTCATAGTTTGGACGTGTTTGTCCTTCATAG
This sequence comes from Eucyclogobius newberryi, assembly GCF_026437365.1. Taxonomy (NCBI): domain Eukaryota; kingdom Metazoa; phylum Chordata; class Actinopteri; order Gobiiformes; family Gobiidae; genus Eucyclogobius; species Eucyclogobius newberryi. The sequence goes on along the minus strand of NW_027316212.1, from coordinate 103,039 downwards.
TTTGGACGTGTTTGTCCATCATAGTTTGGACGTGTTTGTCCTTCATAGTTTGGACGTGTTTGTCCATCATAGTTTGGACGTGTTTGTCCATCATAGTTTGGACGTTTTTTCCTTTTAGTTTGGACGTGTTTGTCCTTCATAGTTTGGACGTGTTTGTCCTTCATAGTTTGGACGTGTTTGTCCATCATAGTTTGGACGTGTTTGTCCTTTATAGTTTGGACGTGTTTGTCCATCATAGTTTGGACGTGTTTGTCCATCATAGTTTGGACGTGTTTGTCCTTCATAGTTTGGACGTGTTTGTCCTTCATAGTTTGGACGTGTTTGTCCTTCATAGTTTGGACGTGTTTGTCCTCCATAGTTTGGGCGTGTTTGTCCTTTATAGTTTGGACGTGTTTGTCCTTCATAGTTTGGGCGTGTTTGTCCTTTATAGTTTGGACGTGTTTGTCCTTCATAGTTTGGACGTGTTTGTCCTCCATAGTTTGGACGTGTTTGTCCTTCATAGTTTGGACGTGTTTGTCCTTCATAGTTTGGACGTGTTTGTCCTTCATAGTTTGGACGTGTTTGTCCTTCATAGTTTGGACGTGTTTGTCCTTCATAGTTTGGACGTGTTTGTCCTTCATAGTTTGGACGTGTTTGTCATAGTTTGGACGTGTTTGTCCATCATAGTTTGGACGTGTTTGTCCTTTATAGTTTGGACGTGTTTGTCCTTCATAGTTTGGATGTGTTTGTCCTCCATAGTTTGGGCGTGTTTGTCTTTTATAGTTTGGACGTGTTTGTCCTTCATAGTTTGGACGTGTTTGTCCTTCATAGTTTGGACGTGTTTGTCCTTTATAGTTTGGACGTGTTTGTCCTTCATAGTTTGGACGTGTTTGTCCTTCATAGTTTGGACGTGTTTGTCATAGTTTGGACGTGTTTGTCCATCATAGTTTGGACGTGTTTGTCCTTTATAGTTTGGACGTGTTTGTCCTTCATAGTTTGGACGTGTTTGTCCTTCATAGTTTGGACGTGTTTGTCCTTCATAGTTTGGACGTGTTTGTCCTTCATAGTTTGGACGTGTTTGTCCTCCATAGTTTGGGCGTGTTTGTCTTTTATAGTTTGGACGTGTTTGTCCTTCACAGTTTGGACGTGTTTGTCCTTCATAGTTTGGACGTGTTTGTCCTTTATAGTTTGGACGTGTTTGTCCTTCATAGTTTGGACGTGTTTGTCCTTCATAGTTTGGACGTGTTTGTCCTTTATAGTTTGGACGTGTTTGTCCTTCATAGTTTGGACGTGTTTGTCCTCCATAGTTTGGGCGTGTTTGTCTTTTATAGTTTGGACGTGTTTGTCCTTCATAGTTTGGACGTGTTTGTCCTTCATAGTTAGGACGTGTTTGTCCTTCATAGTTTGGACGTGTTTGTCCTTCATAGTTTGGACGTGTTTGTCCTTCATAGTTTGGACGTGTTTGTCATAGTTTGGACGTGTTTGTCCATCATAGTTTGGACGTGTTTGTCCTTTATAGTTTGGACGTGTTTGTCCTTCATAGTTTGGACGTGTTTGTCCTCCATAGTTTGGGCGTGTTTGTCTTTTATAGTTTGGACGTATTTGTCCTTCATAGTTTGGACGTGTTTGTCCTCCATAGTTTGGGCGTGTTTGTCCTTTATAGTTTGGACGTGTTTGTCCTTCATAGTTTGGACGTGTTTGTCCATCATAGTTTGGACGTGTTTGTCCTTCATAGTTTGAACGTGTTTGTCCTTCATAGTTTGGACGTGTTTGTCCTTCATAGTTTGGACGTGTTTGTCCTTTATAGTTTGGACGTGTTTGTCCATCATAGTTTGGACGTGTTTGTCCATCATAGTTTGGACGTGTTTGTCCATCATAGTTTGGACGTGTTTGTCCTCCATAGTTTGGACGTGTTTGTCCTTCATAGTTTGGACGTGTTTGTCCTTCATAGTTTGGACGTGTTTGTCCTTCATAGTTTGGACGTGTTTGTCCTTTATAGTTTGGACGTGTTTGTCCTTCATAGTTTGGACGTGTTTGTCCTTCATAGTTTGGACGTGTTTGTCCTTCATAGTTAGGACGTGTTTATCCTTCATAGTTTGGACGTGTTTGTCCTTCATAGTTTGGACGTGTTTGTCCTTCATAGTTTGGACGTGTTTGTCATAGTTTGGACGTGTTTGTCCATCATAGTTTGGACGTGTTTGTCCTTTATAGTTTGGACGTGTTTGTCCTTCATAGTTTGGACGTGTTTGTCCTCCATAGTTTGGGCGTGTTTGTCTTTTATAGTTTGGACGTATTTGTCCTTCATAGTTTGGACGTGTTTGTCCTCCATAGTTTGGGCGTGTTTGTCCTTTATAGTTTGGACGTGTTTGTCCATCATAGTTTGGACGTGTTTGTCCTTCATAGTTTGGACGTGTTTGTCCTTCATAGTTTGGACGTGTTTGTCCTTCATAGTTTGGACGTGTTTGTCCTCCATAGTTTGGACGTGTTTGTCCATCATAGTTTGGACGTGTTTGTCCTTCATAGTTTGGACGTGTTTGTCCTTCATAGTTTGGACGTGTTTGTCCTCCATAGTTTGGGCGTGTTTGTCCTTTATAGTTTGGAAGTGTTTGTCCATCATAGTTTGGACGTGTTTGTCCTTCATAGTTTGGACGTGTTTGTCCTTCATAGTTTGGACGTGTTTGTCCTTCATAGTTTGGACGTGTTTGTCCTCCATAGTTTGGACGTGTTTGTCCATCATAGTTTGGACGTGTTTGTCCTCCATAGTTTGCACGTGTTTGTCCTTCATAGTTTGGACGTGTTTGTCCTTCATAGTTTGGACGTGTTTGTCCTTCATAGTTTGGACGTGTTTGTCCTCCATAGTTTGGGCGTGTTTGTCCTTTATAGTTTGGACGTGTTTGTCCTTCATAGTTTGGACGTGTTTGTCCATCATAGTTTGGACGTGTTTGTCCTTCATAGTTTGGACGTGTTTGTCCATCATAGTTTGGACGTGTTTGTCCATCATAGTTTGGACGTGTTTGTCCTCCATAGTTTGGGCGTGTTTGTCCTTTATAGTTTGGACGTGTTTGTCCTTCATAGTTTGGACGTGTTTGTCCTCCATAGTTTGGGCGTGTTTGTCTTTTATAGTTTGGACGTGTTTGTCCTTCATAGTTTGGACGTGTTTGTCCTTCATAGTTTGGACGTGTTTGTCCTTCATAGTTTGGACGTGTTTGTCCTTCATAGTTTGGACGTGTTTGTCATAGTTTGGACGTGTTTGTCCATCATAGTTTGGACGTGTTTGTCCTTTATAGTTTGGACGTGTTTGTCCTTCATAGTTTGGACGTGTTTGTCCTTCATAGTTTGGACGTGTTTGTCCTTCATAGTTTGGACGTGTTTGTCCTTCATAGTTTGGACGTGTTTGTCCATCATAGTTTGGACGTGTTTGTCCATCATAGTTTGGACGTGTTTGTCCTTCATAGTTTGGACGTGTTTGTCCTCCATAGTTTGGGCGTGTTTGTCTTTTATAGTTTGGACGTGTTTGTCCTTCATAGTTTGGACGTGTTTGTCCTTCATAGTTAGGACGTGTTTGTCCTTCATAGTTTGGACGTGTTTGTCCTTCATAGTTTGGACGTGTTTGTCCTTCATAGTTTGGACGTGTTTGTCATAGTTTGGACGTGTTTGTCCATCATAGTTTGGACGTGTTTGTCCTTTATAGTTTGGACGTGTTTGTCCTTCATAGTTTGGACGTGTTTGTCCTCCATAGTTTGGGCGTGTTTGTCTTTTATAGTTTGGACGTATTTGTCCTTCATAGTTTGGACGTGTTTGTCCTCCATAGTTTGGGCGTGTTTGTCCTTTATAGTTTGGACGTGTTTGTCCTTCATAGTTTGGACGTGTTTGTCCATCATAGTTTGGACGTGTTTGTCCTTCATAGTTTGGACGTGTTTGTCCTTTATAGTTTGGACGTGTTTGTCCATCATAGTTTGGACGTGTTTGTCCATCATAGTTTGGACGTGTTTGTCCATCATAGTTTGGACGTGTTTGTCCTCCATAGTTTGGACGTGTTTGTCCTTCATAGTTTGGACGTGTTTGTCCTTCATAGTTTGGACGTGTTTGTCCTTCATAGTTTGGACGTGTTTGTCCTTTATAGTTTGGACGTGTTTGTCCTTCATAGTTTGGACGTGTTTGTCCTTCATAGTTTGGACGTGTTTGTCCTTCATAGTTAGGACGTGTTTATCCTTCATAGTTTGGACGTGTTTGTCCTTCATAGTTTGGACGTGTTTGTCCTTCATAGTTTGGACGTGTTTGTCATAGTTTGGACGTGTTTGTCCATCATAGTTTGGACGTGTTTGTCCTTTATAGTTTGGACGTGTTTGTCCTTCATAGTTTGGACGTGTTTGTCCTCCATAGTTTGGGCGTGTTTGTCTTTTATAGTTTGGACGTATTTGTCCTTCATAGTTTGGACGTGTTTGTCCTCCATAGTTTGGGCGTGTTTGTCCTTTATAGTTTGGACGTGTTTGTCCATCATAGTTTGGACGTGTTTGTCCTTCATAGTTTGGACGTGTTTGTCCTTCATAGTTTGGACGTGTTTGTCCTTCATAGTTTGGACGTGTTTGTCCTCCATAGTTTGGACGTGTTTGTCCATCATAGTTTGGACGTGTTTGTCCTTCATAGTTTGGACGTGTTTGTCCTTCATAGTTTGGACGTGTTTGTCCTCCATAGTTTGGGCGTGTTTGTCCTTTATAGTTTGGAAGTGTTTGTCCATCATAGTTTGGACGTGTTTGTCCTTCATAGTTTGGACGTGTTTGTCCTTCATAGTTTGGACGTGTTTGTCCTTCATAGTTTGGACGTGTTTGTCCTCCATAGTTTGGACGTGTTTGTCCATCATAGTTTGGACGTGTTTGTCCTCCATAGTTTGCACGTGTTTGTCCTTCATAGTTTGGACGTGTTTGTCCTTCATAGTTTGGACGTGTTTGTCCTTCATAGTTTGGACGTGTTTGTCCTCCATAGTTTGGGCGTGTTTGTCCTTTATAGTTTGGACGTGTTTGTCCTTCATAGTTTGGACGTGTTTGTCCATCATAGTTTGGACGTGTTTGTCCTTCATAGTTTGGACGTGTTTGTCCATCATAGTTTGGACGTGTTTGTCCATCATAGTTTGGACGTGTTTGTCCTCCATAGTTTGGGCGTGTTTGTCCTTTATAGTTTGGACGTGTTTGTCCTTCATAGTTTGGACGTGTTTGTCCTCCATAGTTTGGGCGTGTTTGTCTTTTATAGTTTGGACGTGTTTGTCCTTCATAGTTTGGACGTGTTTGTCCTTCATAGTTTGGACGTGTTTGTCCTTCATAGTTTGGACGTGTTTGTCCTTCATAGTTTGGACGTGTTTGTCATAGTTTGGACGTGTTTGTCCATCATAGTTTGGACGTGTTTGTCCTTTATAGTTTGGACGTGTTTGTCCTTCATAGTTTGGACGTGTTTGTCCTTCATAGTTTGGACGTGTTTGTCCTTCATAGTTTGGACGTGTTTGTCCTTCATAGTTTGGACGTGTTTGTCCATCATAGTTTGGACGTGTTTGTCCATCATAGTTTGGACGTGTTTGTCCTTCATAGTTTGGACGTGTTTGTCCTCCATAGTTTGGGCGTGTTTGTCCTTTATAGTTTGGACGTGTTTGTCCTTCATAGTTTGGACGTGTTTGTCCTCCATAGTTTGGGCGTGTTTGTCTTTTATAGTTTGGACGTGTTTGTCCTTCATAGTTTGGACGTGTTTGTCCTTCATAGTTTGGACGTGTTTGTCCTTCATAGTTTGGACGTGTTTGTCCTTCATAGTTTGGACGTGTTTGTCATAGTTTGGACGTGTTTGTCCTTCATAGTTTGGACGTGTTTGTCCTTCATAGTTTGGACGTGTTTGTCCTTCATAGTTTGGACGTATTTGTCCTTCATAGTTTGGACGTGTTTGTCCTTCATAGTTTGGACGTGTTTGTCCTTCATAGTTTGGACGTGTTTGTCTTCCATAGTTTGGGCGTGTTTGTCCTTTATAGTTTGGACGTGTTTGTCTTTCATAGTTTGGACGTGTTTGTCCATCATAGTTTGGACGTGTTTGTCCTTCATAGTTTGGACGTGTTTGTCCATCATAGTTTGGATGTGTTTGTCCATCATAGTTTGGACGTGTTTGTCCTCCATAGTTTGGGCGTGTTTGTCCTTTATAGTTTGGACGTGTTTGTCCTTCATAGTTTGGACGTGTTTGTCCTCCATAGTTTGGGCGTGTTTGTCTTTTATAGTTTGGACGTGTTTGTCCTTCATAGTTTGGACGTGTTTGTCTTTTATAGTTGGACGTGTTTGTCCTTCATAGTTTGGACGTGTTTGTCCTTCATAGTTTGGACGTGTTTGTCCTTCATAGTTTGGACGTGTTTGTCCTTCATAGTTTGGACGTGTTTGTCATAGTTTGGACGTGTTTGTCCTTCATAGTTTGGACGTGTTTGTCCTTCATAGTTGGGACGTGTTTGTCCTTCATAGTTTGGACGTGTTTGTCCATCATAGTTTGGACGTGTTTGTCCTTCATAGTTTGGACGTGTTTGTCCATCATAGTTTGGACGTGTTTGTCCATCATAGTTTGGACGTTTTTTCCTTTTAGTTTGGACGTTTTTGTCCTTCATAGTTTGGACGTGTTTGTCCTTCATAGTTTGGACGTGTTTGTCCATCATAGTTTGGACGTGTTTGTCCTTTATAGTTTGGACGTGTTTGTCCATCATAGTTTGGACGTGTTTGTCCATCATAGTTTGGACGTGTTTGTCCTTCATAGTTTGGACGTGTTTGTCCTTCATAGTTTGGACGTGTTTGTCCTTCATAGTTTGGACGTGTTTGTCCTCCATAGTTTGGGCGTGTTTGTCCTTTATAGTTTGGACGTGTTTGTCCTTCATAGTTTGGGCGTGTTTGTCCTTTATAGTTTGGACGTGTTTGTCCTTCATAGTTTGGACGTGTTTGTCCTCCATAGTTTGGGCGTGTTTGTCTTTTATAGTTTGGACGTGTTTGTCCTTCATAGTTTGGACGTGTTTGTCCTTCATAGTTTGGACGTGTTTGTCCTTCATAGTTTGGACGTGTTTGTCCTTCATAGTTTGGACGTGTTTGTCCTTCATAGTTTGGACGTGTTTGTCATAGTTTGGACGTGTTTGTCCATCATAGTTTGGACGTGTTTGTCCTTTATAGTTTGGACGTGTTTGTCCTTCATAGTTTGGACGTGTTTGTCCTCCATAGTTTGGGCGTGTTTGTCTTTTATAGTTTGGACGTGTTTGTCCTTCATAGTTTGGACGTGTTTGTCCTTCATAGTTTGGACGTGTTTGTCCTTCATAGTTTGGACGTGTTTGTCCTTCATAGTTTGGACGTGTTTGTCCTTCATAGTTTGGACGTGTTTGTCCTTCATAGTTTGGACGTGTTTGTCCTTCATAGTTTGGACGTGTTTGTCCTTCATAGTTTGGACGTGTTTGTCCTTCATAGTTTGGACGTGTTTGTCCATCATAGTTTGGACGTGTTTGTCCATCATAGTTTGGACGTGTTTGTCCATCATAGTTTGGACGTGTTTGTCCATCATAGTTTGGACGTGTTTGTCCATCATAGTTTGGACGTGTTTGTCCTCCATAGTTTGGGCGTGTTTGTCCTTTATAGTTTGGACGTGTTTGTCCACCATAGTTTGGACGTGTTTGTCCTTCATAGTTTGGACGTGTTTGTCCTTCATAGTTTGGACGTGTTTGTCCTCCATAGTTTGGGCGTGTTTGTCCTTTATAGTTTGGACGTGTTTGTCCTTCATAGTTTGGACGTGTTTGTCCATCATAGTTTGGACGTGTTTGTCCTTCATAGTTTGGACGTGTTTGTCCATCATAGTTTGGACGTCTTTGTCCATCATAGTTTGGACGTGTTTGTCCTCCATAGTTTGGGCGTGTTTGTCCTTCATAGTTTGGACGTGTTTGTCCTCCATAGTTTGGGCGTGTTTGTCTTTTATAGTTTGGACGTGTTTGTCCTTCATAGTTTGGACGTGTTTGTCCTTCATAGTTTGGACGTGTTTGTCCTTCATAGTTTGGACGTGTTTGTCCTTCATAGTTTGGACGTGTTTGTCCTTCATAGTTTGGACGTGTTTGTCCTTCATAGTTTGGACGTGTTTGTCCTTCATAGTTTGGACGTGTTTGTCCTTCATAGTTTGGACGTGTTTGTCCTTTATAGTTTGGACGTGTTTGTCCTTCATAGTTTGGACGTGTTTGTCCTTCATAGTTTGGACGTGTTTGTCCTTCATAGTTTGGACGTGTTTGTCCTTCATAGTTTGGACGTGTTTGTCCTTCATAGTTTGGACGTATTTGTCCTTCATAGTTTGGACGTGTTTGTCCTCCATAGTTTGGGCGTGTTTGTCTTTTATAGTTTGGACGTGTTTGTCCTCCATAGTTTGGGCGTGTTTGTCTTTAATAGTTTGGACGTGTTTGTCCTTCACAGTTTGGACGTGTTTGTCCTTCATAGTTTGGACGTGTTTGTCCTTTATAGTTTGGACGTGTTTGTCCTTCATAGTTTGGACGTGTTTGTCCTTCATAGTTTGGACGTGTTTGTCCTTTATAGTTTGGACGTGTTTGTCCTTCATAGTTTGGACGTGTTTGTCCTCCATAGTTTGGGCATGTTTGTCTTTTATAGTTTGGACGTGTTTGTCCTTCATAGTTTGGACGTGTTTGTCCTTCATAGTTAGGACGTGTTTGTCCTTCATAGTTTGGACGTGTTTGTCCTTCATAGTTTGGACGTGTTTGTCCTTCATAGTTTGGACGTGTTTGTCATAGTTTGGACGTGTTTGTCCATCATAGTTTGGACGTGTTTGTCCTTTATAGTTTGGACGTGTTTGTCCTTCATAGTTTGGACGTGTTTGTCCTTCATAGTTTGGACGTGTTTGTCCTTCATAGTTTGGACGTGTTTGTCCTCTATAGTTTGGGCGTGTTTGTCCTTTATAGTTTGGACGTGTTTGTCTTTCATAGTTTGGACGTGTTTGTCCTTCATAGTTTGGACATGTTTGTCCTTCATAGTTTGGACGTGTTTGTCCTCCATAGTTTGGACGTGTTTGTCCTTCATAGTTTGGACGTGTTTGTCCTTCATAGTTTGGACGTGTTTGTCCTTCATAGTTTGGATGTGTTTGTCCTTCATAGTTTGGACGTGTTTGTCCTCCATAGTTTGGGCGTGTTTGTCCTTTATAGTTTGGACGTGTTTGTCCTTCATAGTTTGGACGTGTTTGTCCATCATAGTTTGGACGTGTTTGTCCTTCATAGTTTGGACGTGTTTGTCCTCCATAGTTTGGACGTGTTTGTCCTTCATAGTTTGGACGTGTTTGTCCTTCATAGTTTGGACGTGTTTGTCCTTCATAGTTTGGATGTGTTTGTCCTTCATAGTTTGGACGTGTTTGTCCTCCATAGTTTGGGCGTGTTTGTCCTTTATAGTTTGGACGTGTTTGTCCTTCATAGTTTGGACGTGTTTGTCCATCATAGTTTGGACGTGTTTGTCCTTCATAGTTTGGACGTGTTTGTCCATCATAGTTTGGACGTGTTTGTCCATCATAGTTTGGACGTGTTTGTCCTCCATAGTTTGGGCGTGTTTGTCCTTTATAGTTTGGACGTGTTTGTCCTTCATAGTTTGGGCGTGTTTGTCCTTCATAGTTTGGACGTGTTTGTCCTTCATAGTTTGGACGTGTTTGTCCTTCATAGTTTGGACGTGTTTGTCCTTCATAGTTTGGACGTGTTTGTCCTTCATAGTTTGGACGTGTTTGTCATAGTTTGGACGTGTTTGTCCATCATAGTTTGGACGTGTTTGTCCTTTATAGTTTGGACGTGTTTGTCCTTCATAGTTTGGACGTGTTTGTCCTTCATAGTTTGGACGTGTTTGTCCTTCATAGTTTGGACGTGTTTGTCCATCATAGTTTGGACGTGTTTGTCCATCATAGTTTGGACGTGTTTGTCCTTCATAGTTTGAACGTGTTTGTCCTCCATAGTTTGGACGTGTTTGTCCTTTATAGTTTGGACGTGTTTGTCCTTCATAGTTTGGACGTGTTTGTCCTCCATAGTTTGGGCGTGTTTGTCCTTTATAGTTTGGACGTGTTTGTCCTTCATAGTTTGGACGTGTTTGTCCTTCATAGTTTGGACGTGTTTGTCCTTCATAGTTTGGACGTGTTTGTCCTTCATAGTTTGGACGTGTTTGTCCTTCATAGTTTGGACGTGTTTGTCATAGTTTGGACGTGTTTGTCCATCATAGTTTGGACGTGTTTGTCCTTTATAGTTTGGACGTGTTTGTCCTTCATAGTTTGGACGTGTTTGTCCTTCATAGTTTGGACGTGTTTGTCCATCATAGTTTGGACGTGTTTGTCCTTTATAGTTTGTACGTGTTTGTCCTTCATAGTTTGGACGTGTTTGTCCTTCATAGTTTGGACGTGTTTGTCCTCCATAGTTTGGACGTGTTTGTCCATCATAGTTTGGACGTGTTTGTCCATCATAGTTTGGACGGGTTTGTCCATCATAGTTTGGACGTGTTTGTCCTTCATAGTTTGGATGTGTTTGTCCTTTATAGTTTGGACGTGTTTGTCCTTCATAGTTTGGACGTGTTTGTCCTCCATAGTTTGGACGTGTTTGTCCTTCATAGTTTGGACGTGTTTGTCATAGTTTGGACGTGTTTGTCCTTCATAGTTTGGGCGTGTTTGTCCTTTATAGTTTGGACGTGTTTGTCCTTCATAGTTTGGACGTGTTTGTCCTTCATAGTTTGGACGTGTTTGTCCTTCATAGTTTGGACGTGTTTGTCCTTCATAGTTTGGACGTGTTTGTCCTTCATAGTTTGGACGTGTTTGTCATAGTTTGGACGTGTTTGTCCTTCATAGTTTGGACGTGTTTGTCCTTTATAGTTTGGACGTGTTTGTCCTTCATAGTTTGGACGTGTTTGTCCTTCATAGTTTGGACGTATTTGTCCTTCATAGTTTGGACGTGTTTGTCCTTCATAGTTTGGACGTGTTTGTCCTTCATAGTTTGGACGTGTTTGTCCTTCATAGTTTGGACGTGTTTGTCCTCCATAGTTTGGGCGTGTTTGTCCTTTATAGTTTGGACGTGTTTGTCCTTCATAGTTTGGACGTGTTTGTCCATCATAGTTTGGACGTGTTTGTCCTTCATAGTTTGGACGTGTTTGTCCATCATAGTTTGGACGTGTTTGTCCATCATAGTTTGGACGTGTTTGTCCTCCATAGTTTGGGCGTGTTTGTCCTTTATAGTTTGGACGTGTTTGTCCTTCATAGTTTGGACGTGTTTGTCCTCCATAGTTTGGGCGTGTTTGTCTTTTATAGTTTGGACGTGTTTGTCCTTCATAGTTTGGACGTGTTTGTCCTTCATAGTTTGGACGTGTTTGTCCTTCATAGTTTGGACGTGTTTGTCCTTCATAGTTTGGACGTGTTTGTCCTTCATAGTTTGGACGTGTTTGTCATAGTTTGGACGTGTTTGTCCATAATAGTTTGGACGTGTTTGTCCATTATAGTTTGGACGTGTTTGTCCTTCATAGTTTGGACGTGTTTGTCCTTCATAGTTTGGACGTGTTTGTCCATCATAGTTTGGACGTGTTTGTCCATCATAGTTTGGACGTGTTTGTCCTTCATAGTTTGGACGTGTTTGTCCTTTATAGTTTGGACGTGTTTGTCCATCATAGTTTGGACGTGTTTGTCCATCATAGTTTGGACGTGTTTGTCCTTTTAGTTTGGACGTGTTTGTCCTTCATAGTTTGGACGTGTTTGTCCTTTTAGTTTGGACGTGTTTGTCCTTCATAGTTTGGACGTGTTTGTCCTTCATTGTTTGGACGTGTTTGTCCATTATAGTTTGGACGTGTTTGTCCTTCATAGTTTGGACGTGTTTGTCCTTCATAGTTTGGACGTGTTTGTCCTTCATAGTTTGGACGTATTTGTCCTTCATAGTTTGGACGTGTTTGTCCTTCATAGTTTGGACGTGTTTGTCCATCATAGTTTGGACGTGTTTGTCCATCATAGTTTGGACGTGTTTGTCCATCATAGTTTGGATGTGTTTGTCCTTTATAGTTTGGACGTGTTTGTCCATCATAGTTTGGACGTGTTTGTCCATCATAGTTTGGACGTGTTTGTCCTTTTAGTTTGGACGTGTTTGTCCTTCATAGTTTGGACGTGTTTGTCCTTTATAGTTTGGACGTGTTTGTCCATCATAGTTTGGACGTGTTTGTCCATCATAGTTTGGACGTGTTTGTCCTTTTAGTTTGGACGTGTTTGTCCTTCATAGTTTGGACATGTTTGTCCTTCATAGTTTGGACGTATTTGTCCTTCATAGTTTGGACGTGTTTGTCCTTCATAGTTTGGACGTGTTTGTCCATCATAGTTTGGACGTGTTTGTCCATCATAGTTTGGACGTGTTTGTCCATCATAGTTTGGATGTGTTTGTCCTTTATAGTTTGGACGTGTTTGTCCATCATAGTTTGGACGTGTTTGTCCATCATAGTTTGGACGTGTTTGTCCTTTTAGTTTGGACGTGTTTGTCCTTCATAGTTTGGACGTGTTTGTCCTTTTAGTTTGGACGTGTTTGTCCTTCATAGTTTGGACATGTTTGTCCTTCATAGTTTGGACGTGTTTGTCCATCATAGTTTGGACGTGTTTGTCCTTTTAGTTTGGACGTGTTTGTCCTTCATAGTTTGGACGTGTTTGTCCTTCATAGTTTGGACGTGTTTGTCCATCATAGTTTGGACGTGTTTGTCATAGTTTGGACGTGTTTGTCCATCATAGTTTGGACGTGTTTGTCCATTATAGTTTGGACGTGTTTGTCCTTCATAGTTTGGACGTGTTTGTCCTTCATAGTTTGGACGTGTTTGTCCTTCATAGTTTGGACGTGTTTGTCCTCCATAGTTTGGGCGTGTTTGTCCTTTATAGTTTGGACGTGTTTGTCCTTCATAGTTTGGACGTGTTTGTCCATCATAGTTTGGACGTGTTTGTCCTTCATAGTTTGGACGTGTTTGTCCATCATAGTTTGGACGTGTTTGTCCATCATAGTTTGGACGTGTTTGTCCTCCATAGTTTGGGCGTGTTTGTCCTTTATAGTTTGGACGTGTTTGTCCTTCATAGTTTGGACGTGTTTGTCCTCCATAGTTTGGGCGTCTTTGTCTTTTATAGTTTGGACGTGTTTGTCCTTCATAGTTTGGACGTGTTTGTCCTTCATAGTTTGGACGTGTTTGTCCTTCATAGTTTGGACGTGTTTGTCCTTCATAGTTTGGACGTGTTTGTCCTTCATAGTTTGGACGTGTTTGTCATAGTTTGGACGTGTTTGTCCATCATAGTTTGGACGTGTTTGTCCATCATAGTTTGGACGTGTTTGTCCTTCATAGTTTGGACGTGTTTGTCCTTCATAGTTTGGACGTGTTTGTCCTCCATAGTTTGGGCGTGTTTGTCTTTTATAGTTTGGACGTGTTTGTCCTTCACAGTTTGGACGTGTTTGTCCTTCATAGTTTGGACGTGTTTGTCCTTTATAGTTTCGACGTGTTTGTCCTTCATAGTTTGGACGTGTTTGTCCTTCATAGTTTGGACGTGTTTGTCCTTTATAGTTTGGACGTGTTTGTCCTTCATAGTTTGGACGTGTTTGTCCTCCATAGTTTGGGCGTGTTTGTCTTTTATAGTTTGGACGTGTTTGTCCTTCATAGTTTGGACGTGTTTGTCCTTCATAGTTTGGACGTGTTTGTCATAGTTTGGACGTGTTTGTCCATCATAGTTTGGACGTGTTTGTCCTTTATAGTTTGGACTTGTTTGTCCTTCATAGTTTGGACGTGTTTGTCCTTCATAGTTTGGACGTGTTTGTCCTTTATAGTTTGGACGTGTTTGTCCTTCATAGTTTGGACGTGTTTGTCCTCCATAGTTTGGGCGTGTTTGTCTTTTATAGTTTGGACGTGTTTGTCCTTCATAGTTTGGACGTGTTTGTCCTTCATAGTTTGGACGTGTTTGTCCTTCATAGTTTGGACGTGTTTGTCCTTCATAGTTTGGACGTATTTGTCCTTCATAGTTTGGACGTGTTTGTCCTTCATAGTTTGGACGTGTTTGTCCTTCATAGTTTGGACGTGTTTGTCCTCCATAGTTTGGGCGTGTTTGTCCTTTATAGTTTGGACGTGTTTGTCTTTCATAGTTTGGACGTGTTTGTCCATCATAGTTTGGACGTGTTTGTCCTTCATAGTTTGGACGTGTTTGTCCATCATAGTTTGGACGTGTTTGTCCATTATAGTTTGGACGTGTTTGTCCTTCATAGTTTGGACGTGTTTGTCCTTCATAGTTTGGACGTGTTTGTCCTTCATAGTTTGGACGTGTTTGTCCTCCATAGTTTGGGCGTGTTTGTCCTTTATAGTTTGGACGTGTTTGTCCTTCATAGTTTGGACGTGTTTGTCCATCATAGTTTGGACGTGTTTGTCCTTCATAGTTTGGACGTGTTTGTCCATCATAGTTTGGACGTGTTTGTCCATCATAGTTTGGACGTGTTTGTCCTCCATAGTTTGGGCGTGTTTGTCCTTTATAGTTTGGACGTGTTTGTCCTTCATAGTTTGGACGTGTTTGTCCTCCATAGTTTGGGCGTCTTTGTCTTTTATAGTTTGGACGTGTTTGTCCTTCATAGTTTGGACGTGTTTGTCCTTCATAGTTTGGACGTGTTTGTCCTTCATAGTTTGGACGTGTTTGTCCTTCATAGTTTGGACGTGTTTGTCCTTCATAGTTTGGGCGTGTTTGTCTTTTATAGTTTGGACGTGTTTGTCCTTCACAGTTTGGACGTGTTTGTCCTTCATAGTTTGGACGTGTTTGTCCTTTATAGTTTCGACGTGTTTGTCCTTCATAGTTTGGACGTGTTTGTCCTTCATAGTTTGGACGTGTTTGTCCATCATAGTTTGGACGTGTTTGTCCTTCATAGTTTGGACGTGTTTGTCCTTCATAGTTTGGACGTGTTTGTCCTCCATAGTTTGGGCGTGTTTGTCTTTTATAGTTTGGACGTGTTTGTCCTTCACAGTTTGGACGTGTTTGTCCTTCATAGTTTGGACGTGTTTGTCCTTTATAGTTTCGACGTGTTTGTCCTTCATAGTTTGGACGTGTTTGTCCTTCATAGTTTGGACGTGTTTGTCCTTTATAGTTTGGACGTGTTTGTCCTTCATAGTTTGGACGTGTTTGTCCTCCATAGTTTGGGCGTGTTTGTCTTTTATAGTTTGGACGTGTTTGTCCTTCATAGTTTGGACGTGTTTGTCCTTCATAGTTTGGACGTGTTTGTCATAGTTTGGACGTGTTTGTCCATCATAGTTTGGACGTGTTTGTCCTTTATAGTTTGGACTTGTTTGTCCTTCATAGTTTGGACGTGTTTGTCCTTCATAGTTTGGACGTGTTTGTCCTTTATAGTTTGGACGTGTTTGTCCTTCATAGTTTGGACGTGTTTGTCCTCCATAGTTTGGGCGTGTTTGTCTTTTATAGTTTGGACGTGTTTGTCCTTCATAGTTTGGACGTGTTTGTCCTTCATAGTTTGGACGTGTTTGTCCTTCATAGTTTGGACGTGTTTGTCCTTCATAGTTTGGACGTATTTGTCCTTCATAGTTTGGACGTGTTTGTCCTTCATAGTTTGGACGTGTTTGTCCTTCATAGTTTGGACGTGTTTGTCCTCCATAGTTTGGGCGTGTTTGTCCTTTATAGTTTGGACGTGTTTGTCTTTCATAGTTTGGACGTGTTTGTCCATCATAGTTTGGACGTGTTTGTCCTTCATAGTTTGGACGTGTTTGTCCATCATAGTTTGGACGTGTTTGTCCATCATAGTTTGGACGTGTTTGTCCTCCATAGTTTGGGCGTGTTTGTCCTTTATAGTTTGGACGTGTTTGTCCTTCATAGTTTGGACGTGTTTGTCCTCCATAGTTTGGGCGTGTTTGTCTTTTATAGTTTGGACGTGTTTGTCCTTCATAGTTTGGACGTGTTTGTCCTTCATAGTTTGGACGTGTTTGTCCTTCATAGTTTGGACGTGTTTGTCCTTCATAGTTTGGACGTGTTTGTCCTTCATAGTTTGGACGTGTTTGTCCTTCATAGTTTGGACGTGTTTGTCCTTCATAGTTTGGACGTGTTTGTCCTTCATAGTTTGGACGTGTTTGTCCTTCATAGTTTGGACGTGTTTGTCCTTCATAGTTTGGACGTGTTTGTCCTTCATAGTTTGGACGTGTTTGTCCATCATAGTTTGGACGTGTTTGTCCATCATAGTTTGGACGTGTTTGTCCTCCATAGTTTGGGCGTGTTTGTCCTTTATAGTTTGGACGTGTTTGTCCTTCATAGTTTGGACGTGTTTGTCCTCCATAGTTTGGGCGTCTTTGTCTTTTATAGTTTGGACGTGTTTGTCCTTCATAGTTTGGACGTGTTTGTCCTTCATAGTTTGGACGTGTTTGTCCTTCATAGTTTGGACGTGTTTGTCCTTCATAGTTTGGACGTGTTTGTCCTTCATAGTTTGGACGTGTTTGTCATAGTTTGGACGTGTTTGTCCATCATAGTTTGGACGTGTTTGTCCATCATAGTTTGGACGTGTTTGTCCTTCATAGTTTGGACGTGTTTGTCCTTCATAGTTTGGACGTGTTTGTCCTCCATAGTTTGGGCGTGTTTGTCTTTTATAGTTTGGACGTGTTTGTCCTTCACAGTTTGGACGTGTTTGTCCTTCATAGTTTGGACGTGTTTGTCCTTTATAGTTTCGACGTGTTTGTCCTTCATAGTTTGGACGTGTTTGTCCTTCATAGTTTGGACGTGTTTGTCCTTTATAGTTTGGACGTGTTTGTCCTTCATAGTTTGGACGTGTTTGTCCTCCATAGTTTGGGCGTGTTTGTCTTTTATAGTTTGGACGTGTTTGTCCTTCATAGTTTGGACGTGTTTGTCCTTCATAGTTTGGACGTGTTTGTCATAGTTTGGACGTGTTTGTCCATCATAGTTTGGACGTGTTTGTCCTTTATAGTTTGGACTTGTTTGTCCTTCATAGTTTGGACGTGTTTGTCCTTCATAGTTTGGACGTGTTTGTCCTTTATAGTTTGGACGTGTTTGTCCTTCATAGTTTGGACGTGTTTGTCCTCCATAGTTTGGGCGTGTTTGTCTTTTATAGTTTGGACGTGTTTGTCCTTCATAGTTTGGACGTGTTTGTCCTTCATAGTTTGGACGTGTTTGTCCTTCATAGTTTGGACGTGTTTGTCCTTCATAGTTTGTACGTATTTGTCCTTCATAGTTTGGACGTGTTTGTCCTTCATAGTTTGGACGTGTTTGTCCTTCATAGTTTGGACGTGTTTGTCCTCCATAGTTTGGGCGTGTTTGTCCTTTATAGTTTGGACGTGTTTGTCTTTCATAGTTTGGACGTGTTTGTCCATCATAGTTTGGACGTGTTTGTCCTTCATAGTTTGGACGTGTTTGTCCATCATAGTTTGGACGTGTTTGTCCATTATAGTTTGGACGTGTTTGTCCTTCATAGTTTGGACGTGTTTGTCCTTCATAGTTTGGACGTGTTTGTCCTTCATAGTTTGGACGTGTTTGTCCTCCATAGTTTGGGCGTGTTTGTCCTTTATAGTTTGGACGTGTTTGTCCTTCATAGTTTGGACGTGTTTGTCCATCATAGTTTGGACGTGTTTGTCCTTCATAGTTTGGACGTGTTTGTCCATCATAGTTTGGACGTGTTTGTCCATCATAGTTTGGACGTGTTTGTCCTCCATAGTTTGGGCGTGTTTGTCCTTTATAGTTTGGACGTGTTTGTCCTTCATAGTTTGGACGTGTTTGTCCTCCATAGTTTGGGCGTCTTTGTCTTTTATAGTTTGGACGTGTTTGTCCTTCATAGTTTGGACGTGTTTGTCCTTCATAGTTTGGACGTGTTTGTCCTTCATAGTTTGGACGTGTTTGTCCTTCATAGTTTGGACGTGTTTGTCCTTCATAGTTTGGACGTGTTTGTCATAGTTTGGACGTGTTTGTCCATCATAGTTTGGACGTGTTTGTCCATCATAGTTTGGACGTGTTTGTCCTTCATAGTTTGGACGTGTTTGTCCTTCATAGTTTGGACGTGTTTGTCCTCCATAGTTTGGGCGTGTTTGTCTTTTATAGTTTGGACGTGTTTGTCCTTCACAGTTTGGACGTGTTTGTCCTTCATAGTTTGGACGTGTTTGTCCTTTATAGTTTCGACGTGTTTGTCCTTCATAGTTTGGACGTGTTTGTCCTTCATAGTTTGGACGTGTTTGTCCTTTATAGTTTGGACGTGTTTGTCCTTCATAGTTTGGACGTGTTTGTCCTCCATAGTTTGGGCGTGTTTGTCTTTTATAGTTTGGACGTGTTTGTCCTTCATAGTTTGGACGTGTTTGTCCTTCATAGTTTGGACGTGTTTGTCATAGTTTGGACGTGTTTGTCCATCATAGTTTGGACGTGTTTGTCCTTTATAGTTTGGACTTGTTTGTCCTTCATAGTTTGGACGTGTTTGTCCTTCATAGTTTGGACGTGTTTGTCCTTTATAGTTTGGACGTGTTTGTCCTTCATAGTTTGGACGTGTTTGTCCTCCATAGTTTGGGCGTGTTTGTCTTTTATAGTTTGGACGTGTTTGTCCTTCATAGTTTGGACGTGTTTGTCCTTCATAGTTTGGACGTGTTTGTCCTTCATAGTTTGGACGTGTTTGTCCTTCATAGTTTGGACGTATTTGTCCTTCATAGTTTGGACGTGTTTGTCCTTCATAGTTTGGACGTGTTTGTCCTTCATAGTTTGGACGTGTTTGTCCTCCATAGTTTGGGCGTGTTTGTCCTTTATAGTTTGGACGTGTTTGTCTTTCATAGTTTGGACGTGTTTGTCCATCATAGTTTGGACGTGTTTGTCCTTCATAGTTTGGACGTGTTTGTCCATCATAGTTTGGACGTGTTTGTCCATCATAGTTTGGACGTGTTTGTCCTCCATAGTTTGGGCGTGTTTGTCCTTTATAGTTTGGACGTGTTTGTCCTTCATAGTTTGGACGTGTTTGTCCTCCATAGTTTGGGCGTGTTTGTCTTTTATAGTTTGGACGTGTTTGTCCTTCATAGTTTGGACGTGTTTGTCCTTCATAGTTTGGACGTGTTTGTCCTTCATAGTTTGGACGTGTTTGTCCTTCATAGTTTGGACGTGTTTGTCCTTCATAGTTTGGACGTGTTTGTCCTTCATAGTTTGGACGTGTTTGTCCTTCATAGTTTGGACGTGTTTGTCCTTCATAGTTTGGACGTGTTTGTCCTTCATAGTTTGGACGTGTTTGTCCTTCATAGTTTGGACGTGTTTGTCCTTTATAGTTTGGACGTGTTTGTCCTTCATAGTTTGGACGTGTTTGTCCTTCATAGTTTGGACGTGTTTGTCCTTCATAGTTTGGACGTGTTTGTCCTTCATAGTTTGGACGTGTTTGTCCTTCATAGTTTGGACGTGTTTGTCCTTCATAGTTTGGACGTGTTTGTCCTTCATAGTTTGGACGTGTTTGTCCTTCATAGTTTGGACGTGTTTGTCCTCCATAGTTTGGGCGTGTTTGTCCTTTATAGTTTGGACGTGTTTGTCCTTCATAGTTTGGACGTGTTTTTCCATCATAGTTTGGACGTGTTTGTCCATCATAGTTTGGACGTGTTTGTCCATCATAGTTTGGACGTGTTTGTCCTTCATAGTTTGGACTTGTTTGTCCTTCATAGTTTGGACGTGTTTGTCCTTCATAGTTTGGACGTGTTTGTCCATCATAGTTTGGACGTGTTTGTCCTTCATAGTTTGGACGTGTTTGTCCTTCATAGTTTGGACGTGTTTGTCCATCATAGTTTGGACGTGTTTGTCCTTTATAGTTTGGACGTGTTTGTCCTTCATAGTTTGGACGTGTTTGTCCTTCATAGTTTGGACGTGTTTGTCCTTCATAGTTTGGACGTGTTTGTCCTTCATAGTTTGGACGTGTTTGTCCTTCATAGTTTGGACGTGTTTGTCCATCATAGTTTGGACGTGTTTGTCCTTCATATTTTGGACGTGTTTGTCCTTCATAGTTTGGACGTGTTTGTCCTTCATAGTTTGGACGTGTTTGTCCTTCATAGTTTGGACGTGTTTGTCCTTCATAGTTTGGACGTGTTTGTCCTTCATAGTTTGGACGTGTTTGTCCTTCATAGTTTGGACGTGTTTGTCCTCCATAGTATGGGCGTGTTTGTCCTTTATAGTTTGGACGTGTTTGTCCTTCATAGTTTGGACGTGTTTGTCCTTCATAGTTTGGACGTGTTTGTCCTCTATAGTTTGGGTGTGTTTGTCTTTTATAGTTTGGACGTGTTTGTCCTTCATAGTTTGGACGTGTTTGTCCTTCATAGTTTGGACGTGTTTGTCCTTCATAGTTTGGACGTGTTTGTCCTTCATAGTTTGGACGTGTTTGTCCTTCATAGTTTGGACGTGTTTGTCATAGTTTGGACGTGTTTGTCCATCATAGTTTGGACGTGTTTGTCCATCATAGTTTGGACGTGTTTGTCCTTCATAGTTTGGACGTGTTTGTCCTTCATAGTTTGGACGTGTTTGTCCATCATAGTTTGGACGTGTTTGTCCTTCATAGTTTGGACGTGTTTGTCCTTCATAGTTTGGACGTGTTTGTCCATCATAGTTTGGACGTGTTTGTCCATCATAGTTTGGACGTGTTTGTCCTTTTAGTTTGGACGTGTTTGTCCTTCATAGTTTGGACGTGTTTGTCCTTCATAGTTTGGACGTGTTTGTCCATCATAGTTTGGACGTGTTTGTCCTTTATAGTTTGGACGTGTTTGTCCATCATAGTTTGGACGTGTTTGTCCATCATAGTTTGGACGTGTTTGTCCTTCATAGTTTGGACGTATTTGTCCTTCATAGTTTGGACGTGTTTGTCCATCATAGTTTGGACGTGTTTGTCCTTCATAGTTTGGACGTGTTTGTCCTTTATAGTTTGGACGTGTTTGTCCTTCATAGTTTGGACGTGTTTGTCCTTCATAGTTTGGACGTGTTTGTCCTTCATAGTTTGGACGTATTTGTCCTTCATAGTTTGGACGTGTTTGTCCTTCATAGTTTGGACGTGTTTGTCCTTCATAGTTTGGACGTGTTTGTCCTCCATAGTTTGGGCGTGTTTGTCCTTTATAGTTTGGATGTGTTTGTCCTTCATAGTTTGGACGTGTTTGTCCATCATAGTTTGGACGTGTTTGTCCTTCATAGTTTGGACGTGTTTGTCCGTCATAGTTTGGACGTTTTTGTCCATCATAGTTTGGACGTGTTTGTCCTCCATAGTTTGGGCGTGTTTGTCCTTTATAGTTTGGACGTGTTTGTCCTTCATAGTTTGGACGTGTTTGTCCTCCATAGTTTGGGCGTGTTTGTCTTTTATAGTTTGGACGTGTTTGTCCTTCACAGTTTGGACGTGTTTGTCCTTCATAGTTTGGACGTGTTTGTCCTTCATAGTTTGGACGTGTTTGTCCTTTATAGTTTGGACGTGTTTGTCCTTCATAGTTTGGACTTGTTTGTCCTTCATAGTTTGGACGTGTTTGTCCTTCATAGTTTGGACGTTTTTGTCCTTCATAGTTTGGACGTGTTTGTCCTTTATAGTTTGGACGTGTTTGTCCTCCATAGTTTGGGCGTGTTTGTCCTTTATAGTTTGGACGTGTTTGTCCTTCATAGTTTGGACGTGTTTGTCCATCATAGTTTGGACGTGTTTGTCCATCATAGTTTGGACGTGTTTGTCCATCATAGTTTGGACGTGTTTGTCCTTCATAGTTTGGACGTGTTTGTCCTTCATAGTTTGGACGTGTTTGTCCTTCATAGTTTGGACGTGTTTGTCCTTCATAGTTTGGACGTGTTTGTCCTTCATAGTTTGGACGTGTTTGTCCTTCATAGTTTGGACGTGTTTGTCATAGTTTGGACGTGTTTGTCCATCATAGTTTGGACGTGTTTGTCCATCATAGTTTGGACGTGTTTGTCCTTCATAGTTTGGACGTGTTTGTCCTTCATAGTTTGGACGTGTTTGTCCATCATAGTTTGGACGTGTTTGTCCTTCATAGTTTGGACGTGTTTGTCCTTCATAGTTTGGACGTGTTTGTCCATCATAGTTTGGACGTGTTTGTCCATCATAGTTTGGACGTGTTTGTCCTTTTAGTTTGGACGTGTTTGTCCTTCATAGTTTGGACGTGTTTGTCCTTCATAGTTTGGACGTGTTTGTCCATCATAGTTTGGACGTGTTTGTCCTTTATAGTTTGGACGTGTTTGTCCATCATAGTTTGGACGTGTTTGTCCATCATAGTTTGGACGTGTTTGTCCTTTATAGTTTGGACGTGTTTGTCCTTCATAGTTTGGACGTGTTTGTCCTTCATAGTTTGGACGTGTTTGTCCTTCATAGTTTGGACGTATTTGTCCTTCATAGTTTGGACGTGTTTGTCCTTCATAGTTTGGACGTGTTTGTCCTTCATAGTTTGGACGTGTTTGTCCTCCATAGTTTGGGCGTGTTTGTCCTTTATAGTTTGGATATGTTTGTCCTTCATAGTTTGGACGTGTTTGTCCATCATAGTTTGGACGTGTTTGTCCTTCATAGTTTGGACGTGTTTGTCCTTCATAGTTTGGACGTGTTTGTCCTTCATAGTTTGGACGTGTTTGTCCTCCATAGTTTGGACGTGTTTGTCCTTCATAGTTTGGACGTGTTTGTCCTTCATAGTTTGGACGTGTTTGTCCTTCATAGTTTGGACGTGTTTGTCCTTCATAGTTTGGACGTGTTTGTCCTTCATAGTTTGGACGTGTTTGTCCTTCATAGTTTGGACGTGTTTGTCCTCCATAGTTTGGACGTGTTTGTCCATCATAGTTTGGACGTGTTTGTCCTTCATAGTTTGGACGTGTTTGTCCGTCATAGTTTGGACGTGTTTGTCCTCCATAGTTTGGGCGTGTTTGTCCTTTATAGTTTGGACGTGTTTGTCCTTCATAGTTTGGACGTGTTTGTCCTCCATAGTTTGGGCGTGTTTGTCTTTTATAGTTTGGACGTGTTTGTCCTTCACAGTTTGGACGTGTTTGTCCTTCATAGTTTGGACGTGTTTGTCCTTCATAGTTTGGACGTGTTTGTCCTTTATAGTTTGGACGTGTTTGTCCTTCATAGTTTGGACTTGTTTGTCCTTCATAGTTTGGACGTGTTTGTCCTTCATAGTTTGGACGTTTTTGTCCTTCATAGTTTGGACGTGTTTGTCCTTTATAGTTTGGACGTGTTTGTCCTTCATAGTTTGGACGTGTTTGTCCTTCATAGTTTGGACGTGTTTGTCCTTCATAGTTTGGACGTGTTTGTCCTCCATAGTTTGGGCGTGTTTGTCCTTTATAGTTTGGACGTGTTTGTCCTTCATAGTTTGGACGTGTTTGTCCATCATAGTTTGGACGTGTTTGTCCATCATAGTTTGGACGTGTTTGTCCTCCATAGTTTGGGCGTGTTTGTCCTTTATAGTTTGGACGTGTTTGTCCTTCATAGTTTGGACGTGTTTGTCCATCATAGTTTGGACGTGTTTGTCCATCATAGTTTGGACGTGTTTGTCCTTCATAGTTTGGACGTGTTTGTCCTTCATAGTTTGGACGTGTTTGTCCTTCATAGTTTGGACGTGTTTGTCCATCATAGTTTGGACGTGTTTGTCCTTCATAGTTTGGACGTGTTTGTCCTTCATAGTTTGGACGTGTTTGTCCATCATAGTTTGGATGTGTTTGTCCTTTATAGTTTGGACGTGTTTGTCCATCATAGTTTGGACGTGTTTGTCCATCATAGTTTGGACGTGTTTGTCCTTTTAGTTTGGACGTGTTTGTCCTTCATAGTTTGGACGTGTTTGTCCTTCATAGTTTGGACGTGTTTGTCCATCATAGTTTGGACGTGTTTGTCCTTTATAGTTTGGACGTGTTTGTCCATCATAGTTTGGACGTGTTTGTCCATCATAGTTTGGACGTGTTTGTCCTTTATAGTTTGGACGTGTTTGTCCTTCATAGTTTGGACGTGTTTGTCCTTCATAGTTTGGACGTGTTTGTCCTTCATAGTTTGGACGTGTTTGTCCTTCATAGTTTGGACGTGTTTGTCCTTCATAGTTTGGACGTGTTTGTCCTTCATAGTTTGGACGTGTTTGTCCTCCATAGTATGGGCGTGTTTGTCCTTTATAGTTTGGACGTGTTTGTCCTTCATAGTTTGGACGTGTTTGTCCATCATAGTTTGGACATGTTTGTCCTTCATAGTTTGGACGTGTTTGTCCATCATAGTTTGGACGTGTTTGTCCATCATAGTTTGGACGTGTTTGTCCTCCATAGTTTGGGCGTGTTTGTCCTTTATAGTTTGGACGTGTTTGTCCTTCATAGTTTGGACGTGTTTGTCCTCCATAGTTTGGGCGTGTTTGTCTTTTATAGTTTGGACGTGTTTGTCCTTCATAGTTTGGACGTGTTTGTCCTTCATAGTGTGGACGTGTTTGTCCTTCATAGTTTGGACGTGTTTGTCCTTCATAGTTTGGACGTGTTTGTCCATCATAGTTTGGACGTGTTTGTCCTTCATAGTTTGGACGTGTTTGTCCTTCATAGTTTGGACGTGTTTGTCCTTCATAGTTTGGACGTGTTTGTCCTTCATAGTTTGGACGTGTTTGTCCTTCATAGTTTGGACGTGTTTGTCCTTCATAGTTTGGACGTGTTTGTCCTTCATAGTTTGGACGTGTTTGTCCTTCATAGTTTGGACGTGTTTGTCCTTCATAGTTTGGACGTGTTTGTCCTTCATAGTTTGGACGTGTTTGTCCTTCATAGTTTGGACGTGTTTGTCCTTCATAGTTTGGGCGTGTTTGTCCTTCATAGTTTGGACGTGTTTGTCCTCCATAGTTTGGGCGTGTTTGTCCTTTATAGTTTGGACGTGTTTGTCCTTCATAGTTTGGACGTGTTTGTCCATCATAGTTTGGACGTGTTTGTCCTTCATAGTTTGGACGTGTTTGTCCATCATAGTTTGGACGTGTTTGTCCATCATAGTTTGGACGTGTTTGTCCTCCATAGTTTGGGCGTGTTTGTCCTTTATAGTTTGGACGTGTTTGTCCTTCATAGTTTGGACGTGTTTGTCCATCATAGTTTGGACGTGTTTGTCCATCATAGTTTGGACGTGTTTGTCCATCATAGTTTGGACGTGTTTGTCCTTCATAGTTTGGACGTGTTTGTCCTTCATAGTTTGGACGTGTTTGTCCTTCATAGTTTGGACGTGTTTGTCCATCATAGTTTGGACGTGTTTGTCCTTCATAGTTTGGACGTGTTTGTCCTTCATAGTTTGGACGTGTTTGTCCATCATAGTTTGGATGTGTTTGTCCTTTATAGTTTGGACGTGTTTGTCCATCATAGTTTGGACGTGTTTGTCCATCATAGTTTGGACGTGTTTGTCCTTTTAGTTTGGACGTGTTTGTCCTTCATAGTTTGGACGTGTTTGTCCTTCATAGTTTGGACGTGTTTGTCCATCATAGTTTGGACGTGTTTGTCCATCATAGTTTGGACGTGTTTGTCCATCATAGTTTGGACGTGTTTGTCCATCATAGTTTGGACGTGTTTGTCCTTTATAGTTTGGACGTGTTTGTCCTTCATAGTTTGGACGTGTTTGTCCTTCATAGTTTGGACGTGTTTGTCCTCC
Source organism: Eucyclogobius newberryi (assembly GCF_026437365.1). Classification (NCBI taxonomy): domain Eukaryota; kingdom Metazoa; phylum Chordata; class Actinopteri; order Gobiiformes; family Gobiidae; genus Eucyclogobius; species Eucyclogobius newberryi. The sequence goes on along the minus strand of NW_027316212.1, from coordinate 77,463 downwards.
ATAGTTTGGGCGTGTTTGTCCTTTATAGTTTGGACGTGTTTGTCCTTCATAGTTTGGACGTGTTTGTCCATCATAGTTTGGACGTGTTTGTCCATCATAGTTTGGACGTGTTTGTCCTCCATAGTTTGGGCGTGTTTGTCCTTTATAGTTTGGACGTGTTTGTCCTTCATAGTTTGGACGTGTTTGTCCTCTATAGTTTGGGCGTGTTTGTCTTTTATAGTTTGGACGTGTTTGTCCTTCATAGTTTGGACGTGTTTGTCCTTCATAGTTTGGACGTGTTTGTCCTTCATAGTTTGGACGTGTTTGTCCTTCATAGTTTGGACGTGTTTGTCCTTCATAGTTTGGACGTGTTTGTCCATCATAGTTTGGACGTGTTTGTCCATCATAGTTTGGACGTGTTTGTCCTTCATAGTTTGGACGTGTTTGTCCTACATAGTTTGGACGTGTTTGTCCATCATAGTTTGGACGTGTTTGTCCTTCATAGTTTGGACGTGTTTGTCCTTCATAGTTTGGACGTGTTTGTCCATCATAGTTTGGACGTGTTTGTCCTTTTAGTTTGGACGTGTTTGTCCTTCATAGTTTGGACGTGTTTGTCCTTCATAGTTTGGACGTGTTTGTCCATCATAGTTTGGACGTGTTTGTCCTTTATAGTTTGGACGTGTTTGTCCATCATAGTTTGGACGTGTTTGTCCATCATAGTTTGGACGTGTTTGTCCTTTATAGTTTGGACGTGTTTGTCCTTCATAGTTTGGACGTGTTTGTCCTTCATAGTTTGGACGTGTTTGTCCTTCATAGTTTGGACGTATTTGTCCTTCATAGTTTGGACGTGTTTGTCCTTCATAGTTTGGACGTGTTTGTCCTTCATAGTTTGGACGTGTTTGTCCTCCATAGTTTGGGCGTGTTTGTCCTTTATAGTTTGGATGTGTTTGTCCTTCATAGTTTGGACGTGTTTGTCCATCATAGTTTGGACGTGTTTGTCCTTCATAGTTTGGACGTGTTTGTCCGTCATAGTTTGGACGTTTTTGTCCATCATAGTTTGGATGTGTTTGTCCTCCATAGTTTTGGCGTGTTTGTCCTTTATAGTTTGGACGTGTTTGTCCTTCATAGTTTGGACGTGTTTGTCCTCCATAGTTTGAGCGTGTTTGTCTTTTATAGTTTGGACGTGTTTGTCCTTCACAGTTTGGACGTGTTTGTCCTTCATAGTTTGGACGTGTTTGTCCTTCATAGTTTGGACGTGTTTGTCCTTTATAGTTTGGACGTGTTTGTCCTTCATAGTTTGGACTTGTTTGTCCTTCATAGTTTGGACGTGTTTGTCCTTCATAGTTTGGACGTTTTTGTCCTTCATAGTTTGGACGTGTTTGTCCTTTATAGTTTGGACGTGTTTGTCCTCCATAGTTTGGGCGTGTTTGTCCATCATAGTTTGGACGTGTTTGTCCATCATAGTTTGGACGTGTTTGTCCATCATAGTTTGGACGTGTTTGACCTTCATAGTTTGGACGTGTTTGTCCTTCATAGTTTGGACGTGTTTGTCCTTCATAGTTTGGACGTGTTTGTCCATCATAGTTTGGACGTGTTTGTCCTTCATAGTTTGGACGTGTTTGTCCTTCATAGTTTGGACGTGTTTGTCCATCATAGTTTGGATGTGTTTGTCCTTTATAGTTTGGACGTGTTTGTCCATCATAGTTTGGACGTGTTTGTCCATCATAGTTTGGACGTGTTTGTCCTTTTAGTTTGGACGTGTTTGTCCTTCATAGTTTGGACGTGTTTGTCCTTCATAGTTTGGACGTGTTTGTCCATCATAGTTTGGACGTGTTTGTCCTTTATAGTTTGGACGTGTTTGTCCATCATAGTTTGGACGTGTTTGTCCATCATAGTTTGGACGTGTTTGTCCTTTATAGTTTGGACGTGTTTGTCCTTCATAGTTTGGACGTGTTTGTCCTTCATAGTTTGGACGTGTTTGTCCTTTTAGTTTGGACGTGTTTGTCCTTCATAGTTTGGACATGTTTGTCCTCTATAGTTTGGGCGTGTTTGTCTTTTATAGTTTGGACGTGTTTGTCCTTCATAGTTTGGACGTGTTTGTCCTTCATAGTTTGGACGTGTTTGTCCTTCATAGTTTGGACGTGTTTGTCATAGTTTGGACGTGTTTTTCCATCATAGTTTGGACGTGTTTGTCCATCATAGTTTGGACGTGTTTGTCCTTCATAGTTTGGACGTGTTTGTCCTTCATAGTTTGGACGTGTTTGTCCTTCATAGTTTGGACGTGTTTGTCCATCATAGTTTGGACGTGTTTGTCCTTTATAGTTTGGACGTGTTTGTCCTTCATAGTTTGGACGTGTTTGTCCATCATAGTTTGGACGTGTTTGTCCTTCATAGTTTGGACGTGTTTGTCCATCATAGTTTGGACGTGTTTGTCCATCATAGTTTGGACGTGTTTGTCCTCCATAGTTTGGGCGTGTTTGTCCTTTATAGTTTGGACGTGTTTGTCCTTCATAGTTTGGACGTGTTTGTCCTCTATAGTTTGGGCGTGTTTGTCTTTTATAGTTTGGACGTGTTTGTCCTTCATAGTTTGGACGTGTTTGTCCTTCATAGTTTGGACGTGTTTGTCCTTCATAGTTTGGACGTGTTTGTCCTCCATAGTTTGGGCGTGTTTGTCCTTTATAGTTTGGATGTGTTTGTCCTTCATAGTTTGGACGTGTTTGTCCATCATAGTTTGGACGTGTTTGTCCTTCATAGTTTGGACGTGTTTGTCCGTCATAGTTTGGACGTTTTTGTCCATCATAGTTTGGACGTGTTTGTCCTTCATAGTTTGGACGTGTTTGTCCTTCATAGTTCGGACGTGTTTGTCCATCATAGTTTGGACGTGTTTGTCCTTCATAGTTTGGACGTGTTTGTCCTTCATAGTTTGGACGTGTTTGTCCATCATAGTTTGGATGTGTTTGTCCTTTATAGTTTGGACGTGTTTGTCCATCATAGTTTGGACGTGTTTGTCCATCATAGTTTGGACGTGTTTGTCCTTTTAGTTTGGACGTGTTTGTCCTTCATAGTTTGGACGTGTTTGTCATAATTTGGACGTGTTTGTCCATCATAGTTTGGACGTGTTTGTCCTTCATAGTTTGGACGTGTTTGTCCTTCATAGTTTGGACGTGTTTGTCCTTCATAGTTTGGACGTGTTTGTCCATCATAGTTTGGACGTGTTTGTCCTTTATAGTTTGGACGTGTTTGTCCTTCATAGTTTGGACGTGTTTGTCCTTCATAGTTTGGACGTGTTTGTCCTTCATAGTTTGGACGTATTTGTCCTTCATAGTTTGGACGTGTTTGTCCTTCATAGTTTGGACGTGTTTGTCCTTCATAGTTTGGACGTGTTTGTCCTCCATAGTTTGGGCGTGTTTGTCCTTTATAGTTTGGATGTGTTTGTCCTTCATAGTTTGGACGTGTTTGTCCATCATAGTTTGGACGTGTTTGTCCTTCATAGTTTGGACGTGTTTGTCCGTCATAGTTTGGACGTGTTTGTCCATCATAGTTTGGACGTGTTTGTCCTCCATAGTTTGGGCGTGTTTGTCCTTCATAGTTTGGGCGTGTTTGTCTTTTATAGTTTGGACGTGTTTGTCCTTCACAGTTTGGACGTGTTTGTCCTTCATAGTTTGGACGTGTTTGTCCTTCATAGTTTGGACGTGTTTGTCCTCCATAGTTTGGGCGTGTTTGTCTTTTATAGTTTGGACGTGTTTGTCCTTCACAGTTTGGACTTGTTTGTCCTTCATAGTTTGGACGTGTTTGTCCTTCATAGTTTGTACGTTTTTGTCCTTCATAGTTTGGACGTGTTTGTCCTTTATAGTTTGGACGGGTTTGTCCTCCAAAGTTTGGGCGTGTTTGTCCTTTATAGTTTGGACGTGTTTGTCCTTCATAGTTTGGACGTGTTTGTCCATCATAGTTTGGACGTGTTTGTCCATCATAGTTTGGACGTGTTTGTCCATCATAGTTTGGACGTGTTTGTCCTTCATAGTTTGGACGTGTTTGTCCTTCATAGTTTTGACGTGTTTGTCCATCATAGTTTGGACGTGTTTGTCCTTCATAGTTTGGACGTGTTTGTCCTTCATAGTTTGGACGTGTTTGTCCATCATAGTTTGGATGTGTTTGTCCTTTATAGTTTGGACGTGTTTGTCCATCATAGTTTGGACGTGTTTGTCCATCATAGTTTGGACGTGTTTGTCCTTTTAGTTTGGACGTGTTTGTCCTTCATAGTTTGGACGTGTTTGTCCTTCATAGTTTGGACGTGTTTGTCCATCATAGTTTGGACGTGTTTGTCCTTTATAGTTTGGACGTGTTTGTCCATCATAGTTTGGACGTGTTTGTCCATCATAGTTTGGACGTGTTTGTCCTTTATAGTTTGGACGTGTTTGTCCTTCATAGTTTGGACGTGTTTGTCCTTCATAGTTTGGACGTGTTTGTCCTTCATAGTTTGGACGTGTTTGTCCTTCATAGTTTGGACGTGTTTGTCCTTCATAGTTTGGACGTGTTTGTCCTTCATAGTTTGGACGTGTTTGTCCTCCATAGTTTGGGCGTGTTTGTCCTTTATAGTTTGGACGTGTTTGTCCTTCATAGTTTCGACGTGTTTGTCCATCATAGTTTGGACGTGTTTGTCCTTCATAGTTTGGACGTGTTTGTCCATCATAGTTTGGACGTGTTTGTCCATCATAGTTTGGACGTGTTTGTCCTCCATAGTTTGGGCGTGTTTTTCCTTTATAGTTTGGACGTGTTTGTCCTTTATAGTTTGGACGTGTTTGTCCTTCATAGTTTGGACGTGTTTGTCCATCATAGTTTGGACGTGTTTGTCCTTCATAGTTTGGACGTGTTTGTCCTTCATAGTTTGGACGTGTTTGTCCTTCATAGTTTGGACGTGTTTGTCCTTCATAGTTTGGACGTGTTTGTCCTCCATAGTTTGGGCGTGTTTGTCCTTCATAGTTTGAACGTTTTCACTGGTTCATGGGACGAGTTATGACTTCATTCTTTTAGTTGCAGTAAACATACACACACATCATTTATGTTACATAAAGTGGAGTTTTAAGTATGTGGTACACTGAATATACAATATTTGTTGTAACTCCATGAATTGTACTTCAAAAAGTATAACAGAAAACTTATTGTTAAGTGTTAGTCCAAATCCAACAACTGAAACCCATCTTCAAACCACTCGACTCTACACCTCCTAAAGCATGAGTATAATACAGGATATATATATATATATATATATATATATATATATATATATATATATATATATATATATATATATATAATAGGAGTGGCCCTGTCACTCCTGAAGACCTGAGTCTCCTCAGAAGCTGCACGACGCTCTGTGGTCCTGAACTCCAGTGTCTGACGCTGAGAAAGCCTCTGGTGGTTTATCTTTGGTCAAAATCACTCATTGTTCATTCTTTTTTGTCTTTGTGATTAAATTACATTAAAGAATGAAAAAAATGATAACTAACAGTAAGAATGATTTTATTAGTCCATTAGTCATGATTATTCCAATTCAATAATCCTGCAGCGAAAAGGTATAATCAGTTAATTTGAATTAAATTCTGTATGTGCACATTTTGATTAAGATTAAAATGTTACTTTTCTTCAGCAGAACGTTGGAGTGAAGCAGATGGCGATGACGTGTCTGGAGCAGTTTATACTTTATGTCTGTCCAAATGAGGCCCCTGGAAGCCCCGGGCCCCTCACACGCCCATGGATCCGGATCAACGTAATGGTGCGATCTCGTTCAGAGTTGCGGCCTGAGGTCCTACATTTGTGTCTCTGAGCAGAGCGTGTCCCACACACACTGGAACGATGTGACACAATGTGACAAAAACACTTCATATTCTTAGTTCTCAAGACGGAAATGTACATAAATACAGCGTCCATCACATGTCCACATGTCCCCTGAAATACACCGAACATTTATCGACCCATAATATACAACCTTTTATAGCTATTTGTAAATTGAGATTGCACTTTACGTGTGGTTTCACCTGGAGCGAGGAAGAGGAGGATGTTGGTCATGTCTTCATCGCAGGGACGGACTGTTGGTCATGTCTTCATCGCGGGGACAGACTGTTGGTCATGTCTTCATCGCGGGGACAGACTGTTGGTCATGTCTTCATCGCGGGGACAGACTGTTGGTCATGTCTTCATCGCGGGGACGGACTGTTGGTCATGTCTTCATCGCGGGGACAGACTGTTGGTCATGTCTTCATCGCGGGGACAGACTGTTGGTCATGTCTTCATCGCGGGGACGGACTGTTGGTCATGTCTTCATCGCAGGGACGGACTGTTGGTCATGTCTTCATCGCGGGGACGGACTGTTGGTCATGTCTTCATCGCGGGGACGGACTGTTGGTCATGTCTTCATCGCGGGGACAGACTGTTGGTCATGTCTTCATCGCGGGGACAGACTGTTGGTCATGTCTTCATCGCAGGGACGGACTGTTGGTCATGTCTTCATCGCGGGGACAGACTGTTGGTCATGTCTTCATCGCAGGGACGGACTGTTGGTCATGTCTTCATCGCGGGGACAGACTGTTGGTCATGTCTTCATCGCGGGGACACGTGCAGCCATAAATAAAGACAAAACTTTGAAGAAACGAATGAGAAAACATGGCTGAAAGTGCATAAAAGTCCATTTAAGACGTTTCACCTTTAGAGACCGTAAAGCTAAATAACAGAGACGTCTCTAAAGCTCGATCACATGACTCCATTTCATTGGCTCATTTCAGATGCCACTCGTCGACCAATTCACATCATCATCACTGGACTTGGACGCCGAGCGGATTTTGTTTTTTTCCTGTGCCAGTTACAGCGAGTCTTTCTTTTTCCCAATGCTGGATGCTACAGGGGTGACAGGAGCGACAGGGGTGACAGGAGCGACAGGGGTGACAGGAGTGACAGGGGTGACCGGAGCGACAGGGGTGACAGGAGCTGCAGGGGTGACAGGAGCGTCAGGGGTGACAGGAGCTACAGGGGTGACAGGAGCGACAGGGGTGACAGGAGCGACAGGGGTGACAGGAGCGACAGGGGTGACAGGAGTGACAGGGGTGACCGGAGCGACAGGGTGACAGGAGCTGCAGGGGTGACAGGAGCGTCAGGGGAGACAGGAGCTACAGGGGTGACAGGAGCGACAGGGGTGACAGGAGCTGCAGGGGTGACAGGAGCGACAGGGGTGACAGGAGCGACAGGGGTGACAGGAGCGACAGGGGTGACAGGAACTGCAGGGGTGACAGGAGTGACAGGGGTGACAGGAGCTGCAGGGGTGACAGGAGTGACAGGAGCTGCAGGGGTGACCGGAGCAGGCTGTGCGATCAAGTGCTGTAGATTTGAGCGGGGGCCACACTTCCTCATCACGAGAATTCTTCATCTTTGGACTCGTTTAAACTCTGGCCTAATATAAAGGACGACTTCTGTTTCCTGTCACGTGACACAAGGCGACTTTATGTGACACAAGGTGACTTTATGTGACACAAGGCGACTTTATGTGACACAAGGTGACTTTATGTGACACAAGGCGACTTTATGTGACACAAGGTGACTTTATGTGACACAAGGCGACTTTATGTGACACAAGGTGACTTTATGTGACACAAGGTGACTTTATGTGACACAAGGCGACTTTATGTGACACAAGGCGACTTTATGTGACACAAGGTGACTTTATGTGACACAAGGCGACTTTATGTGACACAAGGCGACTTTATGTGACACAAGGCGACTTTATGTGACACAAGGTGACTTTATGTGACACAAGGCGACTTTATGTGACACAAGGCGACTTTATGTGACACAAGGTGACTTTATGTGACACAAGGCGACTTTATGTGACACAAGGCGACGTCACGTAACACGAGGCGACTTCACGTGACACAAGGCGACTTCACGTGACACGAGGCGTCTTCACGTGACACGAGGCGACTTCACGTGACACGAGGCGTCTTCAAGTGACACGAGGCAACTTTATGTGACACAAGGCGACTTTATGTGACACAAGGCGACTTTATGTGACACAAGGCGACTTCACGTGACAAAAGGCGACGTCACGTGACACGAGGCGACTTCACGTAACACAAGGCGACTTCACGTGACACAAGGCGACTTCACGTGACACGAGGCAACTTTATGTGACTTAAGGCGACTTTGTGTGACACAAGGCGACTTTATGTGACACAAGGCGACTTCACGTGACAAAAGGCGACATCACGTGACACGAGGCAACTTCACGTAACACGAGGCAACTTCACGTGACACAAGGCGACATCACGTGACAAAAGGCGACATCACGTGACACGAGGCAACTTCACGTAACACGAGGCGACTTCACGTGACACAAGGCGACTTCACGTGACACGAGGTGTCTTCACGTGACACGAGGCGACTTCACGTGACACGAGGCAACTTTATGTGACACAAGGCGACTTTATGTGACACAAGGCGACTTCACGTGACACCAGGCGACTTCACGTGACACAAGGCGACTTCACGTGACACCAGGCGACTTCACGTGACACAAGGCAACGTCACATGACACAATGCCTTTATATGACACAAGGCGACTTTATGTGACACAAGGCGATTTCAAGTGACAAAAGGCGACGTCACGTGACACGAGGCGACTTCACGTGACACCAGACGACTTCAAGTGACACGAGGCGACTTCACGTGACACGAGGCGTCTTCACGTGACACGAGGCGTCTTCACGTGACACAAGGCGACTTCACGTGACACGAGGCGTCTTCAAGTGACACCAGGCGACTTCACGTGACACGAGGCGACTTCACGTGACACGGGGCGTCTTCAAGTGAAACCAGGCGACTTCACGTGACAGGAGGCGTCTTTATGTGACACAAGGCGACTTCACGTGACACCAGGCGACTTTATTTGACACAAGGCGACTTCAAGTGACAAAAGGCGACGTCACGTGACACGAGGCGACGTCACGTGACACGAGGCGACTTCACGTGACACAAGGCGACTTCACGTGACACGAGGCGTCTTCACGTGACACGAGGCGACTTCACGTGACACGAGGCGTCTTTATGTGACACAAGGCGACTTTATGTGACACAAGGCGACTTCACGTGACACAAGGCGACTTCACGTGACACCAGGCGTCTTCAAGTGACACGAGGCGTCTTCAAGTGACACGAGGCGACTTCACGTGACACAAGGCGACTTCAAGTGACAAAAGGCGACGTCACGTGACAGGAGGCGACTTCACGTGACACGAGGCGACTTCGTGACAAAAGGCGACTTCACGTGACACAAGGCGACTTCACGTGACACGAGGCGTCTTCAAGTGACACGATGCGTCTACACGTGACACGAGGCGACTTCACGTGACACAAGGCGTCTTCAAGTGACACGAGGCGTCTTCAAGTGACAAAAGGCGACGTCACGTGACCCGAGGCGTCTTCAAGTGACACGAGGCAACTTTATGTGACACAAGGCGACCTCACGTGACACAAGGCGTCATCAAGTGACACGAGGCGTCTTCAAGTGACACCAGGAGACTTCACGTGACACCAGGCGACTTTATGTGACAGCAGGCGACTTCACGTGACACAAGGCGACGTCACGTGACACGAGGCGACTTCACGTGACACGAGGCGACTTGACGTGACACAAGGCGACTTCAAGTGACACGAGGCGTCTTCAAGTGACACGAGGCGTCTTCAAGTGACACCAGGCGACTTCACGTGACATCAGGCAATTTCACGTGACACAATGCCTTTATGTGACACAAGGCGACTTTATGTGACACAAGGCGTCTACACGTGACACGAGGCGTCTTCAAGTGACAAAAGGCGACGTCACGTGACCCGAGGCGTCTTCAAGTGACACGAGGCAACTTTATGTGACACAAGGCGACCTCACGTGACACAAGGCGACTTTATATGACACCAGGCGACTTCACGTGACACCAGGCGACCTCACGTGACACGAGGCGTCTTCAAGTGACACGAGGCAACTTCAAGTGACACGAGGCGTCTTCACGTGACACGAGGCGACTTCAAGTGACACGAGGCGTCTTCAAGTGACACAAGGCGACTTTATGTGACACAAGGCGACTTTACGTGACACCAGGCGACCTCACGTGACACGAGGCGTCTTTAAGTGACACGAGGCGTCTTCAAGTGAGACCAGGCGACTTCACATGACACGAGGCGTCTTCAAGTGACACAAGGCGACTTCACGTGACACAAGGCGTCTTCAAGTGACACGAGGCGTCTTCAAGTGACACCAGGCGACTTTATGTGACAGCAGGCGACTTCACGTGACACAAGGCTACGTCACGTGACACGAGGCGACTTCACGTGACACAAGGCGACTTTATATGACATGAGGCGACTTCACGTGACACGAGGCAACTTCACGTGACACGAGGCGACTTTATGTGACACAAGGCGACTTCACGTGACACCAGGCAACTTCACGTGACACAAGGCGTCTTCAAGTGACACCAGGCGACTTCACGTGACACAAGGCGACTTCACGTGACACAAGGCATCTTCAAGTGACACCAGGCGACTTCACGTGACACAAGGCGACTTCACGTGACACAAGGCGTCTTCAAGTGACACGAGGCGTCTTCAAGTGACACCAGGCGACTTTATGTGACAGCAGGCGACTTCAGGTGACACAAGGCGACGTCACGTGACACAAGGCGACTTTATATGACATGAGGCGACTTCACGTGACACGAGGCAACTTCACGTGACACGAGGCGACTTTATGTGACACAAGGCGACTTCACGTGACACCAGGCAACTTCACGTGACACAAGGCGTCTTCAAGTGACACCAGGCGACTTCACGTGACACAAGGCGACTTCACGTGACACAAGGCGTCTTCAAGTGACACCAGGCGACTTCACGTGACACAAGGCGACTTCACGTGACACAAGGCGTCTTCAAGTGACACGAGGCGTCTTCAAGTGACACCAGGCGACTTTATGTGACAGCAGGCGACTTCAGGTGACACAAGGCGACGTCACGTGACACGAGGCGACGTCACATGACACGAGGCGACTTCACGTGACACAAGGCGACGTCACGTGACACCAGGCGACTTTATGTGACACAAGGCGACTTCACGTGACACGAGGCGTCTTCAAGTGACAAAAGGCGACGTCACGTGACACGAGGCGACTTCACTTGACACGAGGCGACTTCACGTTACACGAGGCGACTTCACGTGACACAAGGCGACTTCACGTGACACGAGGCGTCTTCACGGGACACGAGGCGACTTCACGTGAAACGAGGCGTCTTTATGTGACACAAGGCGACTTTATGTGACACAAGGCGACTTCACGTGACACAAGGCGACTTCACGTTACACGAGGCGACTTCACGTGACACAAGGCAACTTCAAGTGACAAAAGGCAACGTCATGTGACACGAGGCGGCTTCAAGTGACACGAGGCGTCTTCAAGTGACACCAGGCGACTTCACGTGACATCAGGCAATTTCACGTGACACAATGCCTTTATGTGACACAAGGCGTCTTTATGTGACACAAGGCGACTTTATGTGACACAAGGCGACTTTATGTGACACAAGGCGACTTTATGTGACACAAGGCGACTTTATGTGACACAAGGCGTCTACACGTGACACGAGGCGACTTCAAGTGACAAAAGGCAACGTCACGTGACACGAGGCGACTTCACGTGACACGAGGCGACTTCACGTGACACGAGGCGACTTCACGTGACACAAGGCGACTTCAAGTGACAAAAGGCGACTTCACGTGACGCAAGGCGACTTCACGTGACACGAGGCGTCTTCACGTGACACAAGGCGACTTCACGTGACACGAGGCGTCTTCAAGCGACACGAGGCAACTTTATGTGACACAAGGCGACTTCACGTGACACGAGGCGTCTTCAAGCGACACGAGGCGACTTTATCTGACACAAGGCGACTTTATGTGACACAAGGCGACTTCATGTGACACGAGGCGTCTTCACGTGACACAAGGCGACTTCACGTGACACGAGGCGTCTTCAAGCGACACGAGGCAACTTTATGTGACACAAGGCGACTTCACGTGACACGAGGCGTCTTCAAGCGACACGAGGCGACTTTATCTGACACAAGGCGACTTTATGTGACACAATGCGACTTCATGTGACACGAGGCGTCTTCACGTGACACAAGGCGACTTCACGTGACACGAGGCGTCTTCAAGCGACACGAGGCAACTTTATGTGACACAAGGCGACTTCACATGACACGAGGCGACTTCAAGCGACACGAGGCGACTTTATCTGACACAAGGCGACTTTATGTGACACAAGGCGACTTCACGTGACACGAGGCGTCTTCACGTGACACAAGGCGACTTCACGTGACACGAGGCGTCTTCAAGCGACACGAGGCGACTTTATCTGACACAAGGCGACTTTATGTGACACAAGGCGACTTCATGTGACACCAGGCGACTTCACGTGACACGAGGCGTCTTCAAGTGACACCAGGCGACTTCACGTGACACAAGGCGACTTCACGTGACACGAGGTGTCTTCAAGTGACAAGAGGCGTCTTCAAGTGACACAAGGCGACTTCAGGTGACACCAGGCGACGTCACGTGACACGAGGCGACTTCACGTGACACCAGGCCTTTATGTGACACGAGGCGACTTCACGTGACACAAGGCGTCTTCAAGTGACACGAGGCGTCTTCAAGTGACACCAGGCGACTTTATGTGACAGCAGGCGACTTCACGTGACACAAGGCGACGTCACGTGACACGAGGCGACGTCACATGACACGAGGCGACTTCACGTGACACAAGGCGACGTCACGTGACACCAGGCGACTTTATGTGACACAAGGCGACTTCACGTGACACGAGGCGTCTTCAAGTGACAAAAGGCGACGTCACGTGACACGAGGCGACTTCACTTGACACGAGGCGACTTCACGTTACACGAGGCGACTTCACGTGACACAAGGCGACTTCACGTGACACGAGGCGTCTTCACGGGACACGAGGCGACTTCACGTGAAACGAGGCGTCTTTATGTGACACAAGGCGACTTTATGTGACACAAGGCGACTTCACGTGACACAAGGCGACTTCACGTTACACGAGGCGACTTCACGTGACACAAGGCAACTTCAAGTGACAAAAGGCGACGTCATGTGACACGAGGCGGCTTCAAGTGACACGAGGCGTCTTCAAGTGACACCAGGCGACTTCACGTGACATCAGGCAATTTCACGTGACACAATGCCTTTATGTGACACAAGGCGTCTTTATGTGACACAAGGCGACTTTATGTGACACAAGGCGACTTTATGTGACACAAGGCGACTTTATGTGACACAAGGCGACTTTATGTGACACAAGGCGTCTACACGTGACACGAGGCGACTTCAAGTGACAAAAGGCAACGTCACGTGACACGAGGCGACTTCACGTGACACGAGGGGACTTCACGTGACACGAGGCGACTTCACGTGACACAAGGCGACTTCAAGTGACAAAAGGCGACTTCACGTGACGCAAGGCGACTTCACGTGACACGAGGCGTCTTCACGTGACACAAGGCGACTTCACGTGACACGAGGCGTCTTCAAGCGACACGAGGCAACTTTATGTGACACAAGGCGACTTCACGTGACACGAGGCGTCTTCAAGCGACACGAGGCGACTTTATCTGACACAAGGCGACTTTATGTGACACAAGGCGACTTCATGTGACACGAGGCGTCTTCACGTGACACAAGGCGACTTCACGTGACACGAGGCGTCTTCAAGCGACACGAGGCAACTTTATGTGACACAAGGCGACTTCACGTGACACGAGGCGTCTTCAAGCGACACGAGGCGACTTTATCTGACACAAGGCGACTTTATGTGACACAAGGCGACTTCATGTGACACGAGGCGTCTTCACGTGACACAAGGCGACTTCACGTGACACGAGGCGTCTTCAAGCGACACGAGGCAACTTTATGTGACACAAGGCGACTTCACATGACACGAGGCGACTTCAAGCGACACGAGGCGACTTTATCTGACACAAGGCGACTTTATGTGACACAAGGCGACTTCACGTGACACGAGGCGTCTTCACGTGACACAAGGCGACTTCACGTGACACGAGGCGTCTTCAAGCGACACGAGGCGACTTTATCTGACACAAGGCGACTTTATGTGACACAAGGCGACTTCATGTGACACCAGGCGACTTCACGTGACACGAGGCGTCTTCAAGTGACACCAGGCGACTTCACGTGACACAAGGCGACTTCACGTGACACGAGGTGTCTTCAAGTGACAAGAGGCGTCTTCAAGTGACACAAGGCGACTTCACGTGACACCAGGCGACGTCACGTGACACGAGGCGACTTCACGTGACACCAGGCCTTTATGTGACACGAGGCGACTTCACGTGACACAAGGCGACGTCACGTGACACAAGGCCTTTTATATGACACAAGGCGTCCTTATGTGACACAAGGCCACTTCACGTGACACCAGGCAACTTTATGTGACACAAGGCGACTTCAAGTGACAAAAGGCGACGTCACGTGACACGAGGCGACTTCACGTGACACGAGGCGTCTTCAAGTGACACCAGGCGACTTCATGTGACACAATGCCTTTATGTGACACAAGGCGTCTTTATGTGACACAAGGTGACTTTATGTGACAAAAGGCGACTTCACGTGACACAAGGCGACTTCACGTGACACGAGGCGACTTCACGTGACACGAGGCGACTTCACTTGACACGAGGCGACTTCACGTGACACAAGGCGACTTCATGTGACACAAGGCTTCTTTATGTGACACAAGGCGACTTTATGTGACACAAGGCGACTTCACGTGACACGAGGCGTCTTCAAGTGACACCAGGCGACTTCACGTGACACCAGGCGACTTTATGTGACACAAGGCGACTTCACGTGACACCAGGCGACTTTATGTGACACAAGGCGACTTCACGTGACACGAGGCGACTTGTAATGAGAAAACACAGAAGCTGCAACTTCAAACCAACACCCTTTTTATTCTTCTTAAAGGTGTAGTATGTAACCGTAACCTTTCTGGTGCTCGTGGAGATGTACAAGCACACAGAGGTGCATGTAACACCTGTTTCCTGAGTAGCGCGTGGACGGTAGCGCGTGGACAGTAGCGCGTGGACGGTAGCGCGTGGACAGTAGCGCGTGGACGTAGCGCGTGGGGACAGTAGCGCGTGGACGGTAGCGCGTGGACGGTAGCTCGTGGACAGTAGCGCGTGGACGGTAGCGCGTGGACTGTAGCGCGTGGACAGTAGCGCGTGGGGACAGTAGCGCGTGGACGGTAGCGCGTGGACGGTAGCGCGTGGGGACAGTAGCGCGTGGGGACAGTAGCGCGTGGACAGAGGGTAGCGCGTGGACAGTAGCGCGTGGACGGTAGCGCGTGGACAGTAGCGCGTGGACGGTAGCGCGTGGACGGTAGCGCGTGGACGGTAGTGCGTGGACAGTAGCGCGTGGACAGTAGCGCGTGGACAGTAGCGCGTGGGGACAGTAGCGCGTGGACGGTAGCGCGTGGACGGTAGCGCGTGGGGACAGTAGCGCGTGGGGACAGTAGCGCGTGGACAGAGGGTAGCGCGTGGACAGTAGCGCGTGGACGGTAGCGCGTGGACAGTAGCGCGTGGACAGTAGCGCGTGGACAGTAGCGCGTGGGGACAGTAGCGCGTGGACGGTAGCGCGTGGACGGTAGCGCGTGGGGACAGTAGCGCGTGGGGACAGTAGCGCGTGGACAGAGGGTAGCGCGTGGACAGTAGCGTGGGGACAGTAGCGCGTGGACAGAGGGTAGCGCGTGGACAGTAGCGCGTGGACGGTAGCGCGTGGGGACAGTAGCGCGTGGGGACAGTAGCGCGTGGACAGAGGGTAGCGCGTGGACAGTAGCGCGTGGACGGTAGCGCGTGGGGACAGTAGCGCGTGGACGGTAGCGCGTGGACGGTAGCGCGTGGACAGTAGCGCGTGGACGGTAGCGCGTGGGCTGTAGCGCGTGGACAGTAGCGCGTGGGGACAGTAGCGCGTGGACGATAGCGCGTGGACGGTAGCGCGTGGACAGTAGCGCGTGGACAGTAGCGCGTGGGGACAGTAGCGCGTGGACGATAGCGCGTGGACAGTAGCGCGTGGGGACAGTAGCGCGTGGACGGTAGCGCGTGGACGGTAGCGCGTGGGGACAGTAGCGCGTGGGGACAGTAGCGCGTGGACAGAGGGTAGCGCGTGGACAGTAGCGCGTGGACGGTAGCGCGTGGACAGTAGCGCGTGGACGGTAGCGCGTGGACGGTAGCGCGTGGACGGTAGTGCGTGGACAGTAGCGCGTGGACAGTAGCGCGTGGACAGTAGCGCGTGGGGACAGTAGCGCGTGGACGGTAGCGCGTGGACGGTAGCGCGTGGGGACAGTAGCGCGTGGGGACAGTAGCGCGTGGACAGAGGGTAGCGCGTGGACAGTAGCGCGTGGACGGTAGCGCGTGGACAGTAGCGCGTGGACAGTAGCGCGTGGACAGTAGCGCGTGGGGACAGTAGCGCGTGGACGGTAGCGCGTGGACGGTAGCGCGTGGGGACAGTAGCGCGTGGGGACAGTAGCGCGTGGACAGAGGGTAGCGCGTGGACAGTAGCGTGGGGACAGTAGCGCGTGGACAGAGGGTAGCGCGTGGACAGTAGCGCGTGGACGGTAGCGCGTGGGGACAGTAGCGCGTGGGGACAGTAGCGCGTGGACAGAGGGTAGCGCGTGGACAGTAGCGCGTGGACGGTAGCGCGTGGGGACAGTAGCGCGTGGGGACAGTAGCGTGTGGACTGTAGTGCGTGGACAGTAGCGCGTGGACGGTAGTGCGTGGACGGTAGCGCGTGGACGGTAGTGCGTGGACGGTAGCGCGTGGACAGTAGCGCGTGGACAGTAGCGCGTGGACAGTAGCGCGTGGACAGTAGCGCGTGGACAGTAGCGCGTGGACAGTAGCGCGTGGGGACAGTAGCGCGTGGACAGAGGGTAGCGCGTGGACAGTAGCGCGTGGACGGTAGCGCGAGGACAGTAGCGCGTGGGGACAGTAACGTGTGGACTGTAGTGCGTGGACAGTAGCGCGTGGACGGTAGCGCGTGGACGGTAGCGCGTGGACGGTCGCGCGTGGACGGTAGCGCGTGGACGGTAGCGCGTGGACGGTAGCACGTGGACAGTAGCGCGTGGGGACAGTAGCGCGTGGACAGAGGGTAGCGCGTGGACAGTAGCGCGTGGACGGTAGCGCGTGGACAGTAGCGCGTGGGGACAGTAGCGTGTGGACGGTAGTGCGTGGACAGTAGCGCGTGGACAGTAGCGCGTGGACAGTAGCGCGTGGGGACAGTAGCGCGTGGACTCTAGTGCGTGGACAGTAGCGCGTGGACGGTAGTGCGTGGACAGTAGCGCGTGGACAGTAGCGCGTGGGGACAGTAGCGTGTGGACTCTAGTGCGTGGACAGTAGCGCGTGGACGGTAGTGCGTGGACAGTAGCGCGTGGACAGTAGCGCGTGGACAGTAGCGCGTGGGGACAGTAGCGTGTGGACTGTAGTGCGTGGACAGTAGCGCGTGGACGGTAGTGCGTGGACAGTAGCGCGTGGACGGTAGTGCGTGGACAGTAGCGCGTGGACAGTAGCGCGTGGGGACAGTAGCGTGTGGACTCTAGTGCGTGGACAGTAGCGCGTGGACGGTAGTGCGTGGACAGTAGCGTGTGGACAGTAGCGCGTGGACAGTAGCGCGTGGGGACAGTAGCGTGTGGACTGTAGTGCGTGGACAGTAGCGCGTGGACGGTAGCGCGTGGACAGTAGCGCGTGGGGACAGTAGCGTGTGGACTGTAGTGCGTGGACAGTAGCGCGTGGACGGTAGTGCGTGGACAGTAGCGCGTGGACGGTAGTGCGTGGACGGTAGCGCGTGGACAGTAGCGCGTGGACAGTAGCGCGTGGACAGTAGCGCGTGGGGACAGTAGCCTGTGGACTGTAGCGCGTGGACAGTAGCGCGTGGACGGTAGTGCGTGGACGGTAGCGCGTGGACGGTAGCGCGTGGACGGTAGCGCGTGGACAGTACGCGTGGACAGTAGCGCGTGGGGACAGTAGCGCGTGGACAGAGGGTAGCGCGTGGACAGTAGCGCGTGGACGGTAGCGCGAGGACAGTAGCGCGTGGGGACAGTAACGAGTGGACTGTAGTGCGTGGACAGTAGCGCGTGGACGGTAGCGCGTGGACGGTCGCGCGTGGACGGTAGCGCGTGGACGGTAGCGCGTGGACGGTAGCGCGTGGACAGTAGCGCGTGGGGACAGTAGCGCGTGGACAGAGGGTAGCGCGTGGACAGTAGCGCGTGGACGGTAGCGCGTGGACAGTAGCGCGTGGGGACAGTAGCGTGTGGACGGTAGTGCGTGGACAGTAGCGCGTGGACAGTAGCGCGTGGACAGTAGCGCGTGGGGACAGTAGCGCGTGGACTCTAGTGCGTGGACAGTAGCGCGTGGACGGTAGTGCGTGGACAGTAGCGCGTGGACAGTAGCGCGTGGGGACAGTAGCGTGTGGACTCTAGTGCGTGGACAGTAGCGCGTGGACGGTAGTGCGTGGACAGTAGCGCGTGGACAGTAGCGCGTGGACAGTAGCGCGTGGGGACAGTAGCGTGTGGACTGTAGTGCGTGGACAGTAGCGCGTGGACGGTAGTGCGTGGACAGTAGCGCGTGGACAGTAGCGCGTGGGGACAGTAGCGTGTGGACTCTAGTGCGTGGACAGTAGCGCGTGGACGGTAGTGCGTGGACAGTAGCGTGTGGACAGTAGCGCGTGGACAGTAGCGCGTGGGGACAGTAGCGTGTGGACTGTAGTGCGTGGACAGTAGCGCGTGGACGGTAGTGCGTGGACAGTAGCGCGTGGACGGTAGCGCGTGGACAGTAGCGCGTGGGGACAGTAGCGTGTGGACTGTAGTGCGTGGACAGTAGCGCGTGGACGGTAGTGCGTGGACAGTAGCACAGAAGTTATGTATTTGCCCCTCACAAAGAAAAGGTTGTCATGTTTCATATTGAGCCCCAAAATGATGGTTCCATGCGTCATGTACTTAACCACGGCCTTCACCCTTTATGTTGTTGTGCTTTGTAAATCCTCTTTTTTCCTCTCAAACGTGGAGAACGCAGCGGGACTCACATCGTGTCAATACTACAATAAACAACTCCTGCTCGTATGAAATGTTCTCTGGGAAATATCTGCAGTTTTACTTCCAGGCTCAGCGCTGCACAGCCCGATAAACGCACAGAAACCACAGATGCTCATTTTGTGAAAAAATAGATGAAGAATGTGAAGGTGATGAGTACATTTAGGCAGAAAAACACAGGCTTGGCCCGAGTCTGCGCTGCACAAACAACATGAGGACAACAGACATTGTCTCTCTCTCTCTCTGCTCTTTTATTCTCTCACTCTCTCTTTCTCTCAGACACATTGGCAGAGCCAGTCATTTCCCTGCAGACCTCTCGTCCTGCGAGGTTAGCACGAGTCGTTAGTAGGCCGGCCCTCAGCGCTGCCACAGAATGGCATATGGAAATGCCTCGTCTCCTGATCACATCCTGGTTCAGGCCCAGACAGATGTTTGTCCCCACGACGCTCACAAACGAACACAAATGCACAGGCAAAATTCAAATATCACCCTGGAAAATGAGGAACAGATAGAAGTAAGAGTCGTCTCATAAACTCGGGGTTCGGGCACTTACTGTTGTGACTGCAAAATAATGAAACTCATAAACTAGACAATTCTGACATTGTATAGAGCAAATGTTTTGATATCAAATGAAATTAATCATATTTCTGTTGAAAACCTGACAAGAGGCGCCAGAAACAGCTGCAGAAGAAAAATACATTTTCTCTGAGGCTTTAGGCATAATCAGTAAATCCATATGAATAAAATGAGTTGCATGTGTAAAAGGTCATGACCTGGTCAAAACATTAGCATAACAGCTTCTTTAGTGCAGTAATTAGCTCAGGGAATTAGCATAAAAACATACAAGCCAAATAACATCCACTACATGTCTTCATTTTTACGCCTCAAAGTAATTATGATAAATCCCTCGTTAGTTTGACTCAAATGACACTTACCCATGATGCTTTGGGGTCAGCTGTCCACACGTCTGCAGTGTTCAGGGGGAACATCAGAAAGAAAAACCTCTCAGTTCAACTTTGCTCTTTAAACATGATAATGGAGGATCTGGTTTTGGTGTGGTAACTGCCATGGCAACGGTGTTAGGCTTTGCCTGGGATGTCCCGTGGTATGGCATTAATTCTAGCATTTATATAGCAACAGATGTTAGTAATGAAAAGGATGAGAAGATTCTGGATCTGAGCATCATCATCTGCTCCATCATCTGCTTCATCATCATCTGCTCCATCATCATCTGCTCCATCATCATCTGCTCCATCATCTCTGTTCCATCATCTGCTCCATCATCTGCTCCATCATCTCTGCTCCATCATCTCTGTTCCATCATCTGCTCCATCATCTGCTCCATCATCTCTGCTCCATCATATCTGCTCCATCATCTGCTCCATCATCTCTGCTCCAGCATCTCTGCTCCATCATCTCTACTCCATCACCATCTGCTCCATCATCTGCTCCATCATCATCTGCTCCATCATCTCTGCTCCATCATCTGCTCCATCATCATCATCTGCTCCACCATCTCTGCTCCATCATCATCTCTGCTCCATCATCTCTGCTCCATCATCATCTGCTCCATCATCTCTGCTCCACCCTCTCTGCTCCTTCATCATCTGCTCCATCATCTCTGCTCCATCATCTCTGCTCCATCATCATCTGCTCCATCATCTGCTCCATCAGCATCTGCTCCATCATCTCTGCTCCACCCTCTCTGCTCCAACATCATCTGCTCCATCATCTCTGCTCCATCATCTGCTCCATCATCATCTGCTCCATCATCTCTGCTCCACCCTCTCTGCTCCGTCATCATCTGCTCCATTATCTCTGCTCCATCATCTCTGCTCCATCATCTGCTCCATCATCTGCTCCATCATCTCTGCTCCATCATCTCTACTCCATCACCATCTGCTCCATCATCTGCTCCATCATCATCTGCTCCATCATCTCTGCTCCATCATCTGCTCCATCATCATCATCTGCTCCACCATCTCTGCTCCATCATCTCTGCTCCATCATCTCTGCTCCATCATCATCTGCTCGATCATCATCTGCTCGATCATCATCTGCTCCACCATCTCTGCTCCATCATCTCTGCTCCATCATCTCTGCTCCATCATCATCTGCTCCATCATCTCTGCTCCATCATCATCTGCTCCATCATCTCTGCTCCACCCTCTCTGCTCCATCATCATCTGCTCCATCATCTGCTCCATAATCACCTGCTCCATCATTATCTGCTCCATCTTCTCTGCTCCATCATCTCTGCTCCATCATCTGCTCCACCATCTCTGCTCCATCATCTGCTCCATCATCTCTGCTCCATCATCTCTGCTCCATCATCATCTGCTCCATCATCTGCTCCATCATCATCTGCTCCATCATCTCTGCTCCACCCTCTCTGCTCCAACATCATCTGCTCCATCATCTCTGCTCCATCATCTGCTCCATCATCATCTGCTCCATCATCTCTGCTCCACCCTCTCTGCTCCGTCATCATCTGCTTCATCATCATCTGCTCCATCATCTGCTCCATCATCTGCTCCATCGTCATCATCTGCTCCATCATCTGCTCCATTATCTCTGCTCCATCATCTTCTCCATCATCTCTGCTCCATCATCTGCTCCATCATCTGCTTCATCATCATCATCTGCTCCATCATCTGCTCCATCATCTCTGCTCCATCATCTGCTCCATCATCTCTGCTCCATCATCTGTTCTATCATCTGCTCCATCATCATCTCCTCCATCATCTGCTCCATCATCATCTGCTCCACCATCTCTGCTCATCATCTGCTCCATCATCCCTGCTCCATCATCTGCTTCATCATCTCTGCTCCATCATCTCTGCTCCATCATCTCTGCTCCATCATCTCTGCTCCATCATCTCTACTCCATCATCATCTGCTCCATCATCATCTGCTCCACCATCTCTGCTCCATCATCTGCTCCAGCATCTCTGCTCCATCATCTCTGCTCCATCATCATCTGCTCCATCATCTGCTCCATCATCTCTGCTCCACCCTCTCTGCTCGATCATCTCTGTTCCATCATCTGCTCCATCATCATCTGCTCCACCATCTCTGCTCCACCATCTCTGCTCCATAATCTCTGCTCCATCATCTCTGCTCCATCATCTGCTCCATCATCTGCTTCATCATCATCATCTGCTCCATCATCTGCTCCATCATCTCTGCTCCATCATCTGCTCCATCATCTCTGCTCCATCATCTGTTCTATCATCTGCTCCATCATCATCTCCTCCATCATCTGCTCCATCATCATCAGCCCCATCATCTCTGCTCCATCATCTCTGCTCCATCATCTGCTCCATCATCTCTGCTCCATCATCTCTGCTCCATCATCATCTGCTCCATCATCATCTGCTCCACCATCTCTGCTCCACCATTTCTGCTCCACCATCTCTGCTCCATCATCATCTGCTCCATCATGATCTGCTCCACCATCTCTGCTCCACCATCTCTGCTCCACCATCTCTGCTCCATCATCTCTGCTCCATCATCATCTGCTCCATCATCATCTGTTCCACCATCTCTGCTCCATCATTTCTGCTCCATCATCTCTGCTCCATCATCATCTGCTCCACCATCTCTGCTCCATCATCTCTGCTCCATCATCATGAGCTACGTCATCTCTGCTCCACCCTCTCTGCTCCATCATCATCTGCTACGTCATCTCTGCTCCATCATCATCTGCTCCATCATCATCTGCTCCATCATCTCTGCTCCATCATCTCTGCTCCATCATCTGCTCCATCATCTCTGCTCCATAATCTCTGCTCCATCATCATCTGCTCCATCATCATCTGCTCCATCATCTGCTTCATCATCATCTGCTCCATCATCTCTGCTCCACCCTCTCTGCTCCATCATCATCTGCTCCATCATCTCTGCTCCATCATCTGCTCCATCATCATCTGCTCCATCATCTGCTCCATCATCATCTGCTCCATCATCTCTGCTCCACCATCTCTGCTCCACCATCTCTGCTCCATCATCTCTGCTCCATCATCTCTGCTCCATCATAATCTGCTCCACCATCTCTGCTCCATCATCTCTGCTCCATCATCATCTGCTACGTCATCTCTGCTCCACCCTCTCTGCTCCATCATCATCTGCTACGTCATCTCTGCTCCATCATCATCTGCTCCATCATCATCTGCTCCATCATCTCTGCTCCATCATCTCTGCTCCATCATCTGCTCCATCATCTCTGCTCCATCATCTCTGCTCCATCATCATCTGCTCCATCATCATCTGCTCCATCATCTGCTTGATCATCATCTGCTCCATCATCTCTGCTCCACCCTCTCTGCTCCATCATCATCTGCTCCATCATCTCTGCTCAATCATCTGCTCCATCATCATCTGCTCCATCATCTGCTCCATCATCATCTGCTCCATCATCTCTGCTCCACCCTCTCTGCTCCATCATCTCTGCTCCATCATCTGCTCCATCATCTCTGTTCCATCATCTGGTCCATCATCATCTGATCCATCATCTCTGCTCCACCCTCTCTGCTCCATCATCTCTGCTCCATCATCTGCTCCATCATCATCTGCTCCATCATCTCTGCTCCATCATATCTAATCCATCATCTGCTCCATCATCTCTGCTCCATCATCTCTGCTCCATCATCTCTGCTCCATCATCTCTACTCCATCATCATCTGCTCCATCATCTGCTCCATCATCATCTGCTCCATCATCTCTGCTCCATCATCTGCTTCATCATCATCATCTGCTCCACCATCTCTGCTCCACCATCTCTGCTCCATCATCATCTGCTCCATCATCATCTGCTCGATCATCATCTGCTCGATCATCATCTGCTCCATCATCTGCTCCATCATCTCTGCTCCATCATCATCTGCTCCATCATCTGCTCCATCATCATCTGCTCCATCATCTCTGCTCCATCATCTCTGCTCAATCATCATCTGCTCCATCATCTGCTCCATCAACATCTGCTCCATCATCTCTGCTCCACCATCTCTGCTCCATCATCTGCTCCATCATCTCTGCTCCATCATCTGCTCCATCATCTCTGCTCCATCATCTGCTCCATCATCATCTGCTCCATCATCTCTGCTCCACCCTCTCTGCTCCATCATCTCTGCTCCATCATCTGCTCCATCATCTCTGCTCCATCATCTCTGCTCCATCATCTGCTCCATCATCATCTGCTCCATCATCTCTGCTCCATCATCTGCTCCATCATCATCTGCTCCATCATCTCTGCTCCATCATCTGCTCCATCATCATCTGCTCCATCATATCTGCTCCATCATCTGCTCCATCATCTCTGCTCCATCATATCTGCTCCATCATCTGCTCCATCATCTCTGCTCCACTCTCCCTGCTTCATCATCTGCTCCATCATCTCTGTTCCATCATCTCTGCTCCATCATCTCTACTCCATCATCATCTGCTCCATCATCTGCTCCATCATCATCTGCTCCATCATCATCTGCTCCATCATCTGCTCCATCATTATCTGCTCCATCATCTGCTCCATCATCTGCTCCATAATCATCTGCTCAATCATCTCTGCTCCATCATCTCTGCTCCATCATCTGCTCCATCATCATCTGCTCCATCATCTGCTCCATCATCTCTGCTCCATCATCTGCTCCATCATCTCTGCTCCATCATCTCTGCTCCATCATCTGCACCATCATCATCATCTGCTCCATCATCTGCTCCATCATCTGCTCCATCATCATCATCTGCTCCATCATCTGCTCCATCATCATCTGCCGCATTATCTGCTCCATCATCATCTGCTCCATCATCTGCTCCATCATCTCTGCTCCATCATCTCTGCTCCATCATCTCTGCTCCATCATCTCTGCTCCATCATCTGCTCCATCATCATCTGCTCCATCATCTGCTCCAACATCTCTGCTCCATCATCTGCTCCATCATCTCTGCTCCATCATCTCTGCTCCATCATCTATGCTCCATCATCTGCTCCATCATCATCTGCCCCATCATCTGCTCCATCATCATCTGCTCCATCATCTGCTCCATCATCTGCTCCATCATCATCTGCTCCATCATCTGCTCCAACATCTCTGCTCCATCATCTGCTCCATCATCTCTGCTCCATCATCTCTGCTCCATCATCTCTGCTCCATCATCTGCTCCATCATCATCTGCCCCATCATCTGCTCCATCATCATCTGCTCCATCATCTGCTCCATCATCTGCTCCATCATCATCTGCTCCATCATCTGCTCCAACATCTCTGCCCCATCATCTGCTCCATCATCATCTGCTCCATCATCTGCTCCATCATCTGCTCCATCATCATCTGCTCCATCATCTGCTCCATCATCATCTGCTTCATCTTCTCTGCTCCATCATCTGCTCCATCATCTGCTCCATCATCATCTGCTTCATCTTCTCTTCTCCATCATCTGCTCCATCATCTCTGCTCCATCATCTCTGCTCCATCATCTGCTCCATCATCTGCTCCATCGTCATCATCTGCTCCATCATCTGCTCCATCATCATCTGCTCCATCATCTGCTCCATCATCTCTGCTCCATCATCTGCTCCATCATCTCTGCTCCATCATCTCTGCTCCATCATCTGCTCCATCATCAGCTCCATCATCATCTGCTCCATCATCTGCTCCATCATCATCTGCTTCATCTTCTCTGCTCCATCATCTGCTCCATCATCTCTGCTCCACCCTCTCTGCTCCATCATCTCTGCTCCATCATCTGCTCCATCATCTCTGCTCCATCATCTCTGCTCCATCATCTGCTCCATCATCATCTGCTCCATCATCTCTGCTCCATCATCTGCTCCATCATCATCTGCTCCATCATCTCTGCTCCATCATCTGCTCCATCATCATCTGCTCCATCATATCTGCTCCATCATCTGCTCCATCATCTCTGCTCCATCATATCTGCTCCATCATCTGCTCCATCATCTCTGCTCCACTCTCCCTGCTTCATCATCTGCTCCATCATCTCTGTTCCATCATCTCTGCTCCATCATCTCTACTCCATCATCATCTGCTCCATCATCTGCTCCATCATCATCTGCTCCATCATCATCTGCTCCATCATCTGCTCCATCATTATCTGCTCCATCATCTGCTCCATCATCTGCTCCATAATCATCTGCTCAATCATCTCTGCTCCATCATCTCTGCTCCATCATCTGCTCCATCATCATCTGCTCCATCATCTGCTCCATCATCTCTGCTCCATCATCTGCTCCATCATCTCTGCTCCATCATCTCTGCTCCATCATCTGCACCATCATCATCATCTGCTCCATCATCTGCTCCATCATCTGCTCCATCATCATCATCTGCTCCATCATCTGCTCCATCATCATCTGCCGCATTATCTGCTCCATCATCATCTGCTCCATCATCTGCTCCATCATCTCTGCTCCATCATCTCTGCTCCATCATCTCTGCTCCATCATCTCTGCTCCATCATCTGCTCCATCATCATCTGCTCCATCATCTGCTCCAACATCTCTGCTCCATCATCTGCTCCATCATCTCTGCTCCATCATCTCTGCTCCATCATCTATGCTCCATCATCTGCTCCATCATCATCTGCCCCATCATCTGCTCCATCATCATCTGCTCCATCATCTGCTCCATCATCTGCTCCATCATCATCTGCTCCATCATCTGCTCCAACATCTCTGCTCCATCATCTGCTCCATCATCTCTGCTCCATCATCTCTGCTCCATCATCTCTGCTCCATCATCTGCTCCATCATCATCTGCCCCATCATCTGCTCCATCATCATCTGCTCCATCATCTGCTCCATCATCTGCTCCATCATCATCTGCTCCATCATCTGCTCCAACATCTCTGCCCCATCATCTGCTCCATCATCATCTGCTCCATCATCTGCTCCATCATCTGCTCCATCATCATCTGCTCCATCATCTGCTCCATCATCATCTGCTTCATCTTCTCTGCTCCATCATCTGCTCCATCATCTGCTCCATCATCATCTGCTTCATCTTCTCTGCTCCATCATCTGCTCCATCATCTCTGCTCCATCATCTCTGCTCCATCATCTGCTCCATCATCTCTGCTCCATCATCTGCTCCATCATCTCTGCTCCATCATCTCTGCTCCATCATCTGCTCCATCATCAGCTCCATCATCATCTGCTCCATCATCTGCTCCATCATCATCTGCTTCATCTTCTCTGCTCCATCATCTGCTCCATCATCTCTGCTCCATCATCTGCTCCATCATCTGCTCCATCGTCATCATCTGCTCCATCATCTGCTCCATCATCCTCTGCTCCATCATTATCTGCTCCATCATCTCTGCTCCATCATCTCTGCTCCATCATCTGCTCCACCATCTCTGCTCCATCATCTGCTCCATCATCTCTGCTCCATCATCTCTGCTCCATCATTATCTGCTCCATCATCTCTGCTCCACCCTCTCTGCTCCATCATCATCTGCTCCATCATCTCTGCTCTATCATCTGCTCCATCATCATCTGCTCCATCATCTTTACTCCACCCTCTCTGCTCCGTCATCATCTGCTCCATCATCATCTGCTCCATTATCTCTGCTCCATCATCTCTGCTCCATCATCTGCTCCATCATCTGCTCCATCATCATCATCTGCTCCATCATCTGCTCCATCATCTCTGCTCCATCATCTGCTCCATCATCTCTGCTCCATCATCTCTGCTCCATCATCTCTGCTCCATCATCTGTTCTATCATCTGCTCCATCATCATCTGCTACATCATCTGCTCCATCATCATCTGCTCCATCATCTCTGCACCATCATCTGCTTCATCATCATCATCTGCTCGATCATCATCTGCTCGATCATCATCTGCTCGATCATCATCTGCTCCATCATCTGCTCCATCATCTCTGCTCCATCATCTCTGCTCCATCAGCATCTGCTCCATCATCATCTGCTCGATCATCATCTGCTCGATCATAATCTGCTCGATCATCATCTGCTCCATCATCTGCTCCATCATCTCTGCTCCATCATCTCTGCTCCATCATCATCTGCTCCATCATCTGCTCCATCATCATCTGCTCCATCATCTCTGCTCCATCATCTCTGCTCCATCATCATCTGCTCCATCATCTGCTCCATCATCATCTGCTCCATCATCTCTGCTCCACCATCTCTGCTCCATCATCTGCTCCATCATCTCTGCTCCATCATCTGCTCCATCATCTCTGCTCCATTATCTGCTCCATCATCATCTGCTCCATCATCTCTGCTCCACCCTCTCTGCTCCATCATCTCTGCTCCATCATCTGCTCCATCATCTCTGCTCCATCATCTCTGCTCCATCATCTGCTCCATCATCATCTGCTCCATCATCTCTGCTCCATCATCTGCTCCATCATCATCTGCTCCATCATCTCTGCTCCATCATCTGCTCCATCATCATCTGCTCCATCATATCTGCTCCATCATCTGCTCCATCATCTCTGCTCCATCATATCTGCTCCATCATCTGCTCCATCATCTCTGCTCCACTCTCCCTGCTTCATCATCTGCTCCATCATCTCTGTTCCATCATCTCTGCTCCATCATCTCTACTCCATCATCATCTGCTCCATCATCTGCTCCATCATCATCTGCTCCATCATCATCTGCTCCATCATCTGCTCCATCATTATCTGCTCCATCATCTGCTCCATCATCTGCTCCATAATCATCTGCTCAATCATCTCTGCTCCATCATCTCTGCTCCATCATCTGCTCCATCATCATCTGCTCCATCATCTGCTCCATCATCTCTGCTCCATCATCTGCTCCATCATCTCTGCTCCATCATCTCTGCTCCATCATCTGCACCATCATCATCATCTGCTCTATCATCTGCTCCATCATCTGCTCCATCATCATCATCTGCTCCATCATCTGCTCCATCATCATCTGCCGCATTATCTGCTCCATCATCATCTGCTCCATCATCTGCTCCATCATCTCTGCTCCATCATCTCTGCTCCATCATCTCTGCTCCATCATCTGCTCCATCATCATCTGCCCCATCATCTGCTCCATCATCATCTGCTCCATCATCTGCTCCAACATCTCTGCTCCATCATCTGCTCCATCATCTCTGCTCCATCATCTCTGCTCCATCATCTATGCTCCATCATCTGCTCCATCATCATCTGCCCCATCATCTGCTCCATCATCATCTGCTCCATCATCTGCTCCATCATCTGATCCATCATCATCTGCTCCATCATCTGCTCCAACATTTCTGCTCCATCATCTGCTCCATCATCTCTGCTCCATCATCTCTGCTCCATCATCTCTGCTCCATCATCTGCTCCATCATCATCTGCCCCATCATCTGCTCCATCATCATCTGCTCCATCATCTGCTCCATCATCTGCTCCATCATCATCTGCTCCATCATCTGCTCCAACATCTCTGCCCCATCATCTGCTCCATCATCATCTGCTCCATCATCTGCTCCATCATCTGCTCCATCATCATCTGCTCCATCATCTGCTCCATCATCATCTGCTTCATCTTCTCTGCTCCATCATCTGCTCCATCATCTGCTCCATCATCATCTGCTTCATCTTCTCTGCTCCATCATCTGCTCCATCATCTCTGCTCCATCATCTCTGCTCCATCATCTGCTCCATCATCTGCTCCATCGTCATCATCTGCTCCATCATCTGCTCCATCATCATCTGCTCCATCATCTGCTCCATCATCTCTGCTCCATCATCTGCTCCATCATCTCTGCTCCATCATCTCTGCTCCATCATCTGCTCCATCATCTGCTCCATCATCATCTGCTCCATCATCTGCTCCATCATCATCTGCTTCATCTTCTCTGCTCCATCATCTGCTCCATCATCTCTGCTCCATCATCTGCTCCATCATCTGCTCCATCGTCATCATCTGCTCCATCATCTGCTCCATAATCATCTGCTCCATCATTATCTGCTCCATCATCTCTGCTCCATCATCTCTGCTCCATCATCTGCTCCACCATCTCTGCTCCATCATCTGCTCCATCATCTCTGCTCCATCATCTCTGCTCCATCATTATCTGCTCCATCATCTCTGCTCCACCCTCTCTGCTCCATCATCATCTGCTCCATCATCTCTGCTCTATCATCTGCTCCATCATCATCTGCTCCATCATCTCTACTCCACCCTCTCTGCTCCATCATCATCTGCTCCATCATCATCTGCTCCATTATCTCTGCTCCATCATCTCTGCTCCATCATCTGCTCCATCATCTGCTCCATCATCATCATCTGCTCCATCATCTGCTCCATCATCTCTGCTCCATCATCTGCTCCATCATCTCTGCTCC
Organism: Eucyclogobius newberryi; assembly: GCF_026437365.1. Classification (NCBI taxonomy): domain Eukaryota; kingdom Metazoa; phylum Chordata; class Actinopteri; order Gobiiformes; family Gobiidae; genus Eucyclogobius; species Eucyclogobius newberryi. The sequence goes on along the minus strand of NW_027316212.1, from coordinate 46,931 downwards.
ATCATCTCTGCTCCATCATCTCTGCTCCATCATCTGTTCTATCATCTGCTCCATCATCATCTGCTCCATCATCTGCTCCATCATCATCTGCTCCACCATCTCTGCTCCATCATCTGCTTCATCATCTCTGCTCCATCATCTCTGCTCCATCATCTGTTCTATCATCTGCTCCATCATCATCTGCTACATCATCTGCTCCATCATCATCTGCTCCATCATCTCTGCACCATCATCTGCTTCATCATCATCATCTGCTCGATCATCATCTGCTCGATCATCATCTGCTCGATCATCATCTGCTCCATCATCTGCTCCATCATCTCTGCTCCATCATCTCTGCTCCATCAGCATCTGCTCCATCATCATCTGCTCGATCATCATCTGCTCGATCATAATCTGCTCGATCATCATCTGCTCCATCATCTGCTCCATCATCTCTGCTCCATCATCTCTGCTCCATCATCATCTGCTCCATCATCTGCTCCATCATCATCTGCTCCATCATCTCTGCTCCATCATCTCTGCTCCATCATCATCTGCTCCATCATCTGCTCCATCATCATCTGCTCCATCATCTCTGCTCCACCATCTCTGCTCCATCATCTGCTCCATCATCTCTGCTCCATCATCTGCTCCATCATCTCTGCTCCATTATCTGCTCCATCATCATCTGCTCCATCATCTCTGCTCCACCCTCTCTGCTCCATCATCTCTGCTCCATCATCTGCTCCATCATCTCTGCTCCATCATCTCTGCTCCATCATCTGCTCCATCATCATCTGCTCCATCATCTCTGCTCCATCATCTGCTCCATCATCATCTGCTCCATCATCTCTGCTCCATCATCTGCTCCATCATCATCTGCTCCATCATATCTGCTCCATCATCTGCTCCATCATCTCTGCTCCATCATATCTGCTCCATCATCTGCTCCATCATCTCTGCTCCACTCTCCCTGCTTCATCATCTGCTCCATCATCTCTGTTCCATCATCTCTGCTCCATCATCTCTACTCCATCATCATCTGCTCCATCATCTGCTCCATCATCATCTGCTCCATCATCATCTGCTCCATCATCTGCTCCATCATTATCTGCTCCATCATCTGCTCCATCATCTGCTCCATAATCATCTGCTCAATCATCTCTGCTCCATCATCTCTGCTCCATCATCTGCTCCATCATCATCTGCTCCATCATCTGCTCCATCATCTCTGCTCCATCATCTGCTCCATCATCTCTGCTCCATCATCTCTGCTCCATCATCTGCACCATCATCATCATCTGCTCTATCATCTGCTCCATCATCTGCTCCATCATCATCATCTGCTCCATCATCTGCTCCATCATCATCTGCCGCATTATCTGCTCCATCATCATCTGCTCCATCATCTGCTCCATCATCTCTGCTCCATCATCTCTGCTCCATCATCTCTGCTCCATCATCTGCTCCATCATCATCTGCCCCATCATCTGCTCCATCATCATCTGCTCCATCATCTGCTCCAACATCTCTGCTCCATCATCTGCTCCATCATCTCTGCTCCATCATCTCTGCTCCATCATCTATGCTCCATCATCTGCTCCATCATCATCTGCCCCATCATCTGCTCCATCATCATCTGCTCCATCATCTGCTCCATCATCTGATCCATCATCATCTGCTCCATCATCTGCTCCAACATTTCTGCTCCATCATCTGCTCCATCATCTCTGCTCCATCATCTCTGCTCCATCATCTCTGCTCCATCATCTGCTCCATCATCATCTGCCCCATCATCTGCTCCATCATCATCTGCTCCATCATCTGCTCCATCATCTGCTCCATCATCATCTGCTCCATCATCTGCTCCAACATCTCTGCCCCATCATCTGCTCCATCATCATCTGCTCCATCATCTGCTCCATCATCTGCTCCATCATCATCTGCTCCATCATCTGCTCCATCATCATCTGCTTCATCTTCTCTGCTCCATCATCTGCTCCATCATCTGCTCCATCATCATCTGCTTCATCTTCTCTGCTCCATCATCTGCTCCATCATCTCTGCTCCATCATCTCTGCTCCATCATCTGCTCCATCATCTGCTCCATCGTCATCATCTGCTCCATCATCTGCTCCATCATCATCTGCTCCATCATCTGCTCCATCATCTCTGCTCCATCATCTGCTCCATCATCTCTGCTCCATCATCTCTGCTCCATCATCTGCTCCATCATCTGCTCCATCATCATCTGCTCCATCATCTGCTCCATCATCATCTGCTTCATCTTCTCTGCTCCATCATCTGCTCCATCATCTCTGCTCCATCATCTGCTCCATCATCTGCTCCATCGTCATCATCTGCTCCATCATCTGCTCCATAATCATCTGCTCCATCATTATCTGCTCCATCATCTCTGCTCCATCATCTCTGCTCCATCATCTGCTCCACCATCTCTGCTCCATCATCTGCTCCATCATCTCTGCTCCATCATCTCTGCTCCATCATTATCTGCTCCATCATCTCTGCTCCACCCTCTCTGCTCCATCATCATCTGCTCCATCATCTCTGCTCTATCATCTGCTCCATCATCATCTGCTCCATCATCTCTACTCCACCCTCTCTGCTCCATCATCATCTGCTCCATCATCATCTGCTCCATTATCTCTGCTCCATCATCTCTGCTCCATCATCTGCTCCATCATCTGCTCCATCATCATCATCTGCTCCATCATCTGCTCCATCATCTCTGCTCCATCATCTGCTCCATCATCTCTGCTCCATCATCTCTGCTCCATCATCTCTGCTCCATCATCTGTTCTATCATCTGCTCCATCATCATCTGCTCCATCATCTGCTCCATCATCATCTGCTCCACCATCTCTGCTCCATCATCTGCTTCATCATCTCTGCTCCATCATCTCTGCTCCATCATCTCTGCTCCACCCTCTCTGCTCCATCATCATCTGCTCCATCATCTCTGCTCCATCATCTGCTCCATCATCATCTGCTCCATCATCTCTGCTCCACCCTCTCTGCTCCGTCATCATCTGCTCCATCATCATCTGCTCCATTATCTTTGCTCCATCATCTCTGCTCCATCATCTGCTCCATCATCTGCTCCATCATCATCATCTGCTCCATCATCTGCTCCATCATCTCTGCTCCATCATCTGCTCCATCATCTCTGCTCCATCATCTCTGCTCCATCATCTCTGCTCCATCATCTGTTCTATCATCTCTCCATCATCATCTGCTCCATCATCTGCTCCATCATCATCTGCTCCACCATCTCTGCTCACCATCTGCTCCATCATCCCTGCTCCATCATCTGCTTCATCATCTCTGCTCCACCATCTCTACTCCATCATCATCTGCTCCATCATCATCTGCTCCACCATCTCTGCTCCATCATCTGCTCCAGTATCTCTGCTCCACCCTCTCTTCTCGATCATCTCTGTTCCATCATCTGCTCCATCATCATCTGCTCCACCATCTCTGCTCCACCATCTCTGCTCCATCATCTCTGCTCCACCATCTCTGCTCCATCATCTCTGCTCCATCATCTCTGCTCCATCATCTCTGCTCCATCATCATCTGCTCCATCATCTCTGCTCTATCATCATCTGCTCCATCATCTCTGCTCCACCCTCTCTGCTCCATCATCATCTGCTCCATCATCATCTGCCCCATCATCTCTGCTCCATCATCTCTGCTCCATCATCTCTGCTCCATCATCTCTGCTCCATCATCATCTGCTCCACCATCTCTGCTCCACCATCTCTGCTCCATCATCTCTGCTCCACCATTTCTGCTCCACCATCTCTGCTCCATCATCATCTGCTCCATCATCATCTGCTCCACCATCTCTGCTCCATCATCTCTGCTCCATCATCTCTGCTCCATCATCATCTGCTCCATCATCATCTGCTCCACCATCTCTGCTCCACCATCTCTGCTCCACCATCTCTGCTCCATCATCTCTGCTCCATCATCATGTGCTACGTCATCTCTGCTCCACCCTCTCTGCTCCATCATCATCTGCTACGTCATCTCTGCTCCATCATCATCTGCTCCATCATCTGCTCCATCATCTCTGCTCCATCATCTCTGCTCCATCATCATCTGCTCCATCATCATCTGCTCCATCATCTGCTTCATCATCATCTGCTCCATCATCTCTGCTCCACCCTCTCTGCTCCATCATCATCTGCTCCATCATCTCTGCTCCATCATCTGCTCCATCATCATCTGCTCCATCATCTGCTCCATCATCATCTGCTCCATCATCTCTGCTCCACCATCTCTGCTCCACCATCTCTGCTCCACAATCTCTGCTCCATCATCTCTGCTCCATCATCTCTGCTCCATCATCATCTGCTCCACCATCTCTGCTCCATCATCTCTGCTCCATCATCATCTGCTACGTCATCTCTGCTCCACCCTCTCTGCTCCATCATCATCTGCTACGTCATCTCTGCTCCATCATCATCTGCTCCATCATCTGCTTCATCATCATCTGCTCCATCATTACTGCTCCACCCTCTCTGCTCCATCATCATCTGCTCCATCATCTCTGCTCCATCATCTGCTCCATCATCATCTGCTCCATCATCTCTGCTTCATCATCATCTGCTCCATCATTACTGCTCCACCCTCTCTGCTCCATCATCATCTGCTCCATCATCTCTGCTCCATCATCTGCTCCATCATCATCTGCTCCATCATCTGCTCCATCATCATCTGCTCCATCATCTCTGCTCCACCCTCTCTGCTCCATCATCTCTGCTCCATCATCTGCTCCATCATCTCTGCTCCATCATCTCTGCTCCATCATCTGCTCCATCATCATCATCTGCTCCATCATCTGCTCCATCATCTGCTCCATCATCATCATCTGCTCCATCATCTGCTCCATCATCTGCTCCATCATCATCATCTGCTCCATCATCCGCTCCATCATCATCTGCCGCATTATCTGCTCCATCATCATCTGCTCCATCATCTGCTCCATCATCTCTGCTCCATCATCTCTGCTCCATCATCATCTGCTCCATCATCATCTGCTCCACCATCTCTGCTCCACCATCTCTGCTCCACCATCTCTGCTCCATCATCTCTGCTCCATCATCATGTGCTACGTCATCTCTGCTCCACCCTTTCTGCTCCATCATCATCTGCTACGTCATCTCTGCTCCATCATCATCTGCTCCATCATCATCTGCTCCATCATCTCTGCTCCATCATCTGCTCCATCATCTCTGCTCCATCATCTCTGCTCCATCATCATCTGCTCCATCATCATCTGCTCCATCATCTGCTTCATCATCATTTGCTCCATCATCTCTGCTCCACCCTCTCTGCTCCATCATCATCTGCTCCATCATCTCTGCTCCATCATCTGCTCCATCATCATCTGCTCCATCATCTGCTCCATCATCATCTGCTCCATCATCTCTGCTCCACCATCTCTGCTCCACCATCTCTGCTCCACAATCTCTGCTCCATCATCTGTGCTCCATCATCATCTGCTCCACCATCTCTGCTCCATCATCTCTGCTCCATCATCTCTGCTCCATCATCATCTGCTCCACCATCTCTGCTCCATCATCTCTGCTCCATCATCATCTGCTACGTCATCTCTGCTCCACCCTCTCTGCTCCATCATCATCTGCTACGTCATCTCTGCTCCATCATCATCTGCTCCCTCATCTGCTTCATCATCATCTGCTCCATCATTACTGCTCCACCCTCTCTGCTCCATCATCATCTGCTCCATCATCTCTGCTCCATCATCTGCTCCATCATCATCTGCTCCATCATCTCTGCTTCATCATCATCTGCTCCATCATTAGTGCTCCACCCTCTCTGCTCCATCATCATCTGCTCCATCATCTCTGCTCCATCATCTGCTCCATCATCATCTGCTCCATCATCTGCTCCAACATCATCTGCTCCATCATCTCTGCTCCACCCTCTCTGCTCCATCATCTCTGCTCCATCATCTGCTCCATCATCTCTGCTCCATCATCTCTGCTCCATCATCTGCTCCATCATCATCATCTGCTCCATCATCTGCTCCATCATCTGCTCCATCATCATCATCTGCTCCATCATCTGCTCCATCATCTGCTCCATCATCATCATCTGCTCCATCATCCGCTCCATCATCATCTGCCGCATTATCTGCTCCATCATCATCTGCTCCATCATCTGCTCCATCATCTCTGCTCCATCATCTCTGCTCCATCATCATCTGCTCCATCATCATCTGCTCCACCATCTCTGCTCCACCATCTCTGCTCCACCATCTCTGCTCCATCATCTCTGCTCCATCATCATGTGCTACGTCATCTCTGCTCCACCCTCTCTGCTCCATCATCATCTGCTACGTCATCTCTGCTCCATCATCATCTGCTCCATCATCATCTGCTCCATCATCTCTGCTCCATCATCTGCTCCATCATCTCTGCTCCATCATCTCTGCTCCATCATCATCTGCTCCATCATCATCTGCTCCATCATCTGCTTCATCATCATCTGCTCCATCATCTCTGCTCCACCCTCTCTGCTCCATCATCATCTGCTCCATCATCTCTGCTCCATCATCTGCTCCATCATCATCTGCTCCATCATCTGCTCCATCATCATCTGCTCCATCATCTCTGCTCCACCATCTCTGCTCCACCATCTCTGCTCCACAATCTCTGCTCCATCATCTCTGCTCCATCATCATCTGCTCCACCATCTCTGCTCCATCATCTCTGCTCCATCATCATCTGCTACGTCATCTCTGCTCCACCCTCTCTGCTCCATCATCATCTGCTACGTCATCTCTGCTCCATCATCATCTGCTCCATCATCTGCTTCATCATCATCTGCTCCATCATTACTGCTCCACCCTCTCTGCTCCATCATCATCTGCTCCATCATCTCTAATCCATCATCTGCTCCATCATCATCTGCTCCATCATCTCTGCTTCATCATCATCTGCTCCATCATTACTGCTCCACCCTCTCTGCTCCATCATCATCTGCTCCATCATCTCTGCTCCATCATCTGCTCCATCATCATCTGCTCCATCATCTGCTCCATCATCATCTGCTCCATCATCTCTGCTCCACCCTCTCTGCTCCATCATCTCTGCTCCATCATCTGCTCCATCATCTCTGCTCCATCATCTCTGCTCCATCATCTGCTCCATCATCATCATCTGCTCCATCATCTGCTCCATCATCTGCTCCATCATCATCATCTGCTCCATCATCTGCTCCATCATCTGCTCCATCATCATCATCTGCTCCATCATCCGCTCCATCATCATCTGCCGCATTATCTGCTCCATCATCATCTGCTCCATCATCTGCTCCATCATCTCTGCTCCATCATCTCTGCTCCATCATCTCTGCTCCATCATCTCTGCTCCATCATCTGCTCCATCATCATCTGCCCCATCATCTGCTCCATCATCATCTGCTCCATCATTTGCTCCAACATCTCTGCTCCATCATCTGCTCCATCATCTCTGCTCCATCATCTCTGCTCCATCATCTCTGCTCCATCATCTGCTCCATCATCATCTGCCCCATCATCTGCTCCATCATCATCTGCTCCATCATCTGCTCCATCATCATCTGCTCCATCATCTGCTCCAACATCTCTGCTCCATCATCTGTTCCATCATCTGCTCCATCATCATCTGCTCCATCATCTGCTCCATCATCATCTGCTTCATCTTCTCTGCTCCATCATCTGCTCCATCATCTCTGCTCCATCATCTGCTCCATCATCTGCTCCATCGTCATCATCTGCTCCATCATCTGCTCCATCATCATCTGCTCCATCATCTGCTCCATCATCTCTGCTCCATCATCTGCTCCATCATCTCTGCTCCATCATCTCTGCTCCATCATCTGCTCCATCATCTGCTCCATCATCATCTGCTCCATCATATCTGCTCCATCATCTGCTCCATCATCTCTGCTCCATCATCTCTGCTTCATCATCTCTACTCCATCATCATCTGCTCCATCATCTGCTCCATCATCATCTGCTCCATCATCTCTGCTCCATCATCTGCTCCATCATCATCATCTGCTCCACCATCTCTGCTCCATCATCTCTGCTCCATCATCATCTGCTCCATCATCTCTGCTCCATCATCTCTGCTCCATCATCATCTGCTCCATCATCATCTGCTCCATCATCTCTGCTCCATCATCTCTGCTCCATCATCATCTGCTCCATCATCATCTGCTCCATCTTCTCTGCTCCACCCTCTCTGCTCCATCATCTCTGCTCCATCATCTGCTCCATCATCTCTGCTCCATCATCTGCTCCATCATCTGCTCCATCATCTCTGCTCCATCATCATCTGCTCCATCATCATCTGCTCCATCATCTCTGCTCCATCATGTCTGCTCCATCATCATCTGCTCCATCATCTCTGCTCCATCATCATCTGCTCCATCATCATCTGCTCCATCATCTCTGCTCCATCATCTCTGCTCCATCATCATCTGCTCCATCATCATCTTCTCCATCATCATCTGCTCCATCATCATCTGCTCCATCATCTCTGCTCCATCATCACCTGCTCCATCATCTCTGCTCCATCATCTGCTCCATCATCATCTGCTCCATCATCTCTGCTCCATCATCTCTGCTCCATCATCATCTGCTCCACCATCTCTGCTCCACCATCTCTGCTCCATCATCTCTGCTCCACCATTTCTGCTCCACCATCTCTGCTCCATCATCATCTGCTCCATCATCATCTGCTCCACCATCTCTGCTCCATCATCTCTGCTCCATCATCTCTGCTCCATCATCATCTGCTCCACCATCATCTGCTCCACCATCTCTGCTCCACCATCTCTGCTCCACCATCTCTGCTCCATCATCTCTGCTCCATCATCATCTGCTCCACCATCTCTGCTCCATCATCTCTGCTCCATCATCATGTGCTACGTCATCTCTGCTCCACCCTCTCTGCTCCATCATCATCTGCTACGTCATCTCTGCTCCGTCATCATCTGCTCCATCATCATCTGCTCCATCATCTCTGCTCCATCATCTCTGCTCCATCATCTGCTCCATCATCTCTGCTCCATCATCTCTGCTCCATCATCATCTGCTCCATCATCATCTGCTCCATCATCTGCTTCATCATCATCTGCTCCATCATCTCTGCTCCACCCTCTCTGCTCCATCATCATCTGCTCCATCATCTCTGCTCCATCATCATCTGCTCCATCATCTCTGCTCCACCATCTCTGCTCCACCATCTCTGCTCCACAATCTCTGCTCCATCATCTGCTCCATCATCATCATCTGCTCCATCATCTGCTCCATCATCTGCTCCATCATCATCATCTGCTCCATCATCTGCTCCATCATCTGCTCCATCATCATCATCTGCTCCATCATCCGCTCCATCATCATCTGCCGCATTATCTGCTCCATCATCATCTGCTCCATCATCTGCTCCATCATCTCTGCTCCATCATCTCTGCTCCATCATCTCTGCTCCATCATCTCTGCTCCATCATCTGCTCCATCATCATCTGCCCCATCATCTGCTCCATCATCATCTGCTCCATCATCTGCTCCAACATCTCTGCTCCATCATCTGCTCCATCATCTCTGCTCCATCATCTCTGCTCCATCATCTCTGCTCCACCCTCTCTGCTCCATCATCATCTGCTCCATCATCTCTGCTCCATCATCATCTGCTCCATCATCTCTGCTCCACCATCTCTGCTCCACCATCTCTGCTCCACAATCTCTGCTCCATCATCTGCTCCATCATCATCATCTGCTCCATCATCTGCTCCATCATCTGCTCCATCATCATCATCTGCTCCATCATCTGCTCCATCATCTGCTCCATCATCATCATCTGCTCCATCATCCGCTCCATCATCATCTGCCGCATTATCTGCTCCATCATCATCTGCTCCATCATCTGCTCCATCATCTCTGCTCCATCATCTCTGCTCCATCATCTCTGCTCCATCATCTCTGCTCCATCATCTGCTCCATCATCATCTGCCCCATCATCTGCTCCATCATCATCTGCCCCATCATCTGCTCCATCATCATCTGCTCCATCATCTGCTCCATCATCATCTGCTCCATCATCTGCTCCAACATCTCTGCTCCATCATCTGTTCCATCATCTGCTCCATCATCATCTGCTCCATCATCTGCTCCATCATCATCTGCTTCATTTTCTCTGCTCCATCATCTGCTCCATCATCTGCTCCATCATCATCTGCTTCATCTTCTCTGCTCCATCATCTGCTCCATCATCTCTGCTCCATCATCTGCTCCATCATCTGCTCCATCGTCATCATCTGCTCCATCATCTGCTCCATCATCATCTGCTCCATCATCTGCTCCATCATCTCTGCTCCATCATCTGCTCCATCATCTCTGCTCCATCATCTCTGCTCCATCATCTGCTCCATCATCTGCTCCATCATCATCTGCTCCATCATATCTGCTCCATCATCTGCTCCATCATCTCTGCTCCATCATCTCTGCTCCATCATCTCTACTCCATCATCATCTGCTCCATCATCTGCTCCATCATCATCTGCTCCATCATCTCTGCTCCATCATCTGCTCCATCATCATCATCTGCTCCACCATCTCTGCTCCATCATCTCTGCTCCATCATCATCTGCTCCATCATCTCTGCTCCATCATCTCTGCTCCATCATCATCTGCTCCATCATCATCTGCTCCATCATCTCTGCTCCATCATCTCTGCTCCATCATCATCTGCTCCATCATCATCTGCTCCATCATCTCTGCTCCACCCTCTCTGCTCCATCATCTCTGCTCCATCATCTGCTCCATCATCTCTGCTCCATCATCTGCTCCATCATCTGCTCCATCATCTCTGCTCCATCATCATCTGCTCCATCATCATCTGCTCCATCATCTCTGCTCCATCATGTCTGCTCCATCATCATCTGCTCCATCATCTCTGCTCCATCATCATCTGCTCCATCATCATCTGCTCCATCATCTCTGCTCCATCATCTCTGCTCCATCATCATCTGCTCCATCATCATCTTCTCCATCATCATCTGCTCCATCATCATCTGCTCAATCATCTCTGCTCCATCATCATCTGCTCCATCATCTCTGCTCCATCATCTGCTCCATCATCATCTGCTCCATCATCTCTGCTCCACCCTCTCTGCTCCGTCATCATCTGCTCCATCATCATCTGCTCCATTATCTCTGCTCCATCATCTCTGCTCCATCATCTGCTCCATCATCTGCTCCATCATCATCATCTGCTCCATCATCTGCTCCATCATCTCTGCTCCATCATCTGCTCCATCATCTCTGCTCCATCATCGCTGCTCCATCATCTCTGCTCCATCATCTGTTCTATCATCTGCTCCATCATCATCTGCTCCATCATCTGCTCCATCATCATCATCTGCTCCATCATCCGCTCCATCATCATCTGCCGCATTATCTGCTCCATCATCATCTGCTCCATCATCTGCTCCATCATCTCTGCTCCATCATCATCTGCTCCATCATCTCTGCTCCATCATCTCTGCTCCATCATCTGCTCCAGCATCTCTGCTCCACCCTCTCTTCTCGATCATCTCTGTTCCATCATCTGCTCCATCATCTCTGCTCCACCATTTCTGCTCCACCATCTCTGCTCCATCATCTCTGCTCCACCATCTCTGCTCCATCATCTCTGCTCCATCATCTCTGCTCCATCATCTCTGCTCCATCATCATCTGCTCCATCATCTCTGCTCTATCATCATCTGCTCCATCATCTCTGCTCCACCCTTTCTGCTCCATCATCATCTGCTCCATCATCATCTGCCCCATCATCTCTGCTCCATCATCTCTGCTCCATCATCTCTGCTCCATCATCTCTGCTCCATCATCATCTGCTCCACCATCTCTGCTCCACCATCTCTGCTCCATCATCTCTGCTCCACCATTTCTGCTCCACCATCTCTGCTCCATCATCATCTGCTCCATCATCATCTGCTCCACCATCTCTGCTCCATCATCTCTGCTCCATCATCTCTGCTCCATCATCATCTGCTCCACCATCATCTGCTCCACCATCTCTGCTCCACCATCTCTGCTCCACCATCTCTGCTCCATCATCTCTGCTCCATCATCATCTGCTCCACCATCTCTGCTCCATCATCTCTGCTCCATCATCATGTGCTACGTCATCTCTGCTCCACCCTCTCTGCTCCATCATCATCTGCTACGTCATCTCTGCTCCGTCATCATCTGCTCCATCATCATCTGCTCCATCATCTCTGCTCCATCATCTCTGCTCCATCATCTGCTCCATCATCTCTGCTCCATCATCTCTGCTCCATCATCATCTGCTCCATCATCATCTGCTCCATCATCTGCTTCATCATCATGTGCTCCATCATCTCTGCTCCACCCTCTCTGCTCCATCATCATCTGCTCCATCATCTCTGCTCCATCATCTGCTCCATCATCATCTGCTCCATCATCTGCTCCATCATCATCTGCTCCATCATCTCTGCTCCACCATCTCTGCTCCACCATCTCTGCTCCACAATCTCTGCTCCATCATCTCTGCTCCATCATCTCTGCTCCATCATCATCTGCTCCACCATCTCTGCTCCATCATCTCTGCTCCATCATCATCTGCTACGTCAACTCTGCTCCACCCTCTCTGCTCCATCATCATCTGCTACGTCATCTCTGCTCCATCATCATCTGCTCCATCATCTGCTTCATCATCATCTGCTCCATCATCTCTGCTCCACCCTCTCTGCTCCATCATCATCTGCTCCATCATCTCTGCTCCATCATCTGCTCCATCATCATCTGCTCCATCATCTGCTCCATCATCATCTGCTCCATCATCTCTGCTCCACCCTCTCTGCTCCATCATCTCTGCTCCATCATCTGCTCCATCATCTCTGCTCCATCATCTCTGCTCCATCATCTGCTCCATCATCATCATCTGCTCCATCATCTGCTCCATCATCTGCTCCATCATCATCATCTGCTCCATCATCTGCTCCATCATCTGCTCCATCGTCATCATCTGCTCCATCATCTGCTCCATCATCATCTGCTCCATCATCTGCTCCATCATCTCTGCTCCATCATCTGCTCCATCATCTCTGCTCCATCATCTCTGCTCCATCATCTGCTCCATCATCTGCTCCATCATCATCTGCTCCATCATATCTGCTCCATCATCTGCTCCATCATCTCTGCTCCATCATCTCTGCTCCATCATCTCTACTCCATCATCATCTGCTCCATCATCTGCTCCATCATCATCTGCTCCATCATCTCTGCTCCATCATCTGCTCCATCATCATCATCTGCTCCACCATCTCTGCTCCATCATCTCTGCTCCATCATCATCTGCTCCATCATCTCTGCTCCATCATCTCTGCTCCATCATCATCTGCTCCATCATCATCTGCTCCATCATCTCTGCTCCATCATCTCTGCTCCATCATCATCTGCTCCATCATCATCTGCTCCATCATCTCTGCTCCACCCTCTCTGCTCCATCATCTCTGCTCCATCATCTGCTCCATCATCTCTGCTCCATCATCTGCTCCATCATCTGCTCCATCATCTCTGCTCCATCATCATCTGCTCCATCATCATCTGCTCCATCATCTCTGCTCCATCATGTCTGCTCCATCATCATCTGCTCCATCATCTCTGCTCCATCATCATCTGCTCCATCATCATCTGCTCCATCATCTCTGCTCCATCATCTCTGCTCCATCATCATCTGCTCCATCATCATCTTCTCCATCATCATCTGCTCCATCATCATCTGCTCCATCATCTCTGCTCCATCATCATCTGCTCCATCATCTCTGCTCCATCATCTGCTCCATCATCATCTGCTCCATCATCTCTGCTCCACCCTCTCTGCTCCGTCATCATCTGCTCCATCATCATCTGCTCCATTATCTCTGCTCCATCATCTCTGCTCCATCATCTGCTCCATCATCTGCTCCATCATCATCATCTGCTCCATCATCTGCTCCATCATCTCTGCTCCATCATCTGCTCCATCATCTCTGCTCCATCATCGCTGCTCCATCATCTCTGCTCCATCATCTGTTCTATCATCTGCTCCATCATCATCTGCTCCATCATCTGCTCCATCATCATCATCTGCTCCATCATCCGCTCCATCATCATCTGCCGCATTATCTGCTCCATCATCATCTGCTCCATCATCTGCTCCATCATCTCTGCTCCATCATCATCTGCTCCATCATCTCTGCTCCATCATCTCTGCTCCATCATCTGCTCCAGCATCTCTGCTCCACCCTCTCTTCTCGATCATCGCTGTTCCATCATCTGCTCCATCATCTCTGCTCCACCATTTCTGCTCCACCATCTCTGCTCCATCATCTCTGCTCCACCATCTCTGCTCCATCATCTCTGCTCCATCATCTCTGCTCCATCATCTCTGCTCCATCATCATCTGCTCCATCATCTCTGCTCTATCATCATCTGCTCCATCATCTCTGCTCCACCCTTTCTGCTCCATCATCATCTGCTCCATCATCATCTGCCCCATCATCTCTGCTCCATCATCTCTGCTCCATCATCTCTGCTCCATCATCTCTGCTCCATCATCATCTGCTCCACCATCTCTGCTCCACCATCTCTGCTCCATCATCTCTGCTCCACCATTTCTGCTCCACCATCTCTGCTCCATCATCATCTGCTCCATCATCATCTGCTCCACCATCTCTGCTCCATCATCTCTGCTCCATCATCTCTGCTCCATCATCATCTGCTCCACCATCATCTGCTCCACCATCTCTGCTCCACCATCTCTGCTCCACCATCTCTGCTCCATCATCTCTGCTCCATCATCATCTGCTCCACCATCTCTGCTCCATCATCTCTGCTCCATCATCATGTGCTACGTCATCTCTGCTCCACCCTCTCTGCTCCATCATCATCTGCTACGTCATCTCTGCTCCGTCATCATCTGCTCCATCATCATCTGCTCCATCATCTCTGCTCCATCATCTCTGCTCCATCATCTGCTCCATCATCTCTGCTCCATCATCTCTGCTCCATCATCATCTGCTCCATCATCATCTGCTCCATCATCTGCTTCATCATCATCTGCTCCATCATCTCTGCTCCACCCTCTCTGCTCCATCATCATCTGCTCCATCATCTCTGCTCCATCATCTGCTCCATCATCATCTGCTCCATCATCTGCTCCATCATCATCTGCTCCATCATCTCTGCTCCACCATCTCTGCTCCACCATCTCTGCTCCACAATCTCTGCTCCATCATCTCTGCTCCATCATCTCTGCTCCATCATCATCTGCTCCACCATCTCTGCTCCATCATCTCTGCTCCATCATCATCTGCTACGTCAACTCTGCTCCACCCTCTCTGCTCCATCATCATCTGCTACGTCATCTCTGCTCCATCATCATCTGCTCCATCATCTGCTTCATCATCATCTGCTCCATCATCTCTGCTCCACCCTCTCTGCTCCATCATCATCTGCTCCATCATCTCTGCTCCATCATCTGCTCCATCATCATCTGCTCCATCATCTGCTCCATCATCATCTGCTCCATCATCTCTGCTCCACCCTCTCTGCTCCATCATCTCTGCTCCATCATCTGCTCCATCATCTCTGCTCCATCATCTCTGCTCCATCATCTGCTCCATCATCATCATCTGCTCCATCATCTGCTCCATCATCTGCTCCATCATCATCATCTGCTCCATCATCTGCTCCATCATCTGCTCCATCATCATCATCTGCTCCATCATCCGCTCCATCATCATCTGCCGCATTATCTGCTCCATCATCATCTGCTCCATCATCTGCTCCATCATCTCTGCTCCATCATCTCTGCTCCATCATCTCTGCTCCATCATCTCTGCTCCATCATCTGCTCCATCATCATCTGCCCCATCATCTGCTCCATCATCATCTGCTCCATCATCTGCTCCAACATCTCTGCTCCATCATCTGCTCCATCATCTCTGCTCCATCATCTCTGCTCCATCATCTGCTCCATCATCATCTGCCCCATCATCTGCTCCATCATCATCTGCTCCATCATCTGCTCCATCATCATCTGCTCCATCATCTGCTCCAACATCTCTGCTCCATCATCTGTTCCATCATCTGCTCCATCATCATCTGCTCCATCATCTGCTCCATCATCATCTGCTTCATTTTCTCTGCTCCATCATCTGCTCCATCATCTGCTCCATCATCATCTGCTTCATCTTCTCTGCTCCATCATCTGCTCCATCATCTCTGCTCCATCATCTGCTCCATCATCTGCTCCATCATCATCATCTGCTCCATCATCTGCTCCATCATCTGCTCCATCATCATCATCTGCTCCATCATCTGCTCCATCATCTGCTCCATCATCATCATCTGCTCCATCATCCGCTCCATCATCATCTGCCGCATTATCTGCTCCATCATCATCTGCTCCATCATCTGCTCCATCATCTCTGCTCCATCATCTCTGCTCCATCATCTCTGCTCCATCATCTCTGCTCCATCATCTGCTCCATCATCATCTGCCCCATCATCTGCTCCATCATCATCTGCTCCATCATCTGCTCCAACATCTCTGCTCCATCATCTGCTCCATCATCTCTGCTCCATCATCTCTGCTCCATCATCTGCTCCATCATCATCTGCCCCATCATCTGCTCCATCATCATCTGCTCCATCATCTGCTCCATCATCATCTGCTCCATCATCTGCTCCAACATCTCTGCT
Source organism: Eucyclogobius newberryi (assembly GCF_026437365.1). Lineage (NCBI taxonomy): Eukaryota > Metazoa > Chordata > Actinopteri > Gobiiformes > Gobiidae > Eucyclogobius > Eucyclogobius newberryi. The sequence continues at coordinate 30,134 of NW_027316212.1, read as the reverse complement.
CCATCATCTGTTCCATCATCTGCTCCATCATCATCTGCTCCATCATCTGCTCCATCATCATCTGCTTCATTTTCTCTGCTCCATCATCTGCTCCATCATCATCTGCTCCATCATCATCTGCTCCATCATCTGCTCCATCATCTCTGCTCCATCATCTGCTCCATCATCTCTGCTCCATCATCTCTGCTCCATCATCTGCTCCATCATCTGCTCCATCATCATCTGCTCCATCATATCTGCTCCATCATCTGCTCCATCATCTCTGCTCCATCATCTCTGCTCCATCATCTCTACTCCATCATCATCTGCTCCATCATCTGCTCCATCATCATCTGCTCCATCATCTCTGCTCCATCATCTGCTCCATCATCATCATCTGCTCCACCATCTCTGCTCCATCATCATCTGCTCCATCATCTCTGCTCCATCATCTCTGCTCCATCATCATCTGCTCCATCATCATCTGCTCCATCATCTCTGCTCCATCATCTCTGCTCCATCATCATCTGCTCCATCATCATCTGCTCCATCATCTCTGCTCCACCCTCTCTGCTCCATCATCTCTGCTCCATCATCTGCTCCATCATCTCTGCTCATCATCTGCTCCATCATCTCTGCTCCATCATCTCTGCTCCATCATCATCTGCTCCATCATCTCTGCTACATCATCATCTGCTCCATCATCATCTGCTCCATCATCTCTGCTCCATCATCATCTGCTCCATCATCTCTGCTCCAGCTGTTGCTTTGAAGCTGTCATTGTTTTGAAATGCTAAAAAACTCTCAGCAACGAGCATTAGAACAACATTAGGCGGCAAGTGCGTGCGCGGAGCACGGCGGGAGCGTACGGGGGAGCACGGCGGGAGCGTACGGGGGAGCGTACGGGGGAGCATGGCGGGAGCGTACGGGGGAGCACGGCGGGAGCGTACGGGGGAGCACGGCGGGAGCGTACGGGGGAGCACGGCGGGAGCGTACGGGGGAGCACGGCGGGAGCGTACGGGAGAGCACGGCGGGAGCGTACGGGGGAGCACAGCGCGCCGTGGCCCGTGCGGGGAGCGGAGCGGGCGTCGCCAACGCGGCAGGTGCAGAAAAGTTGGAAAAGCTTTTTTGCTGCAAGACGCTGCGCAGCAAATGATCAAGAGATTTGGCTCTAGTCACGTGCTACGCACTGACCGGAAGAAGGAAACAAAACAAACCCTGCATGAGGTTTCGGCCAATCACAGAAGACGTGAGATTCTCACTGAGACAAAAGGGCGTGTCCTGCTCCTGTCACTCTGACATGTCTGAGGTCTAAACTCAGAAAAGTGAGTTTTTCACTCTCTCATCCTCTTGAGACCATCTCAATGTGGTCATCTCACAGTTTGGGTTGAATGGGATGTGCCGTATGTGGATTGAGTAAACAAACATGCGCAACATTGTTTGGAGAGTTCATGACTTCTAAATATAAACTTACCAAAGGATGTTCAGGGATGTTCACTAGAGGTGAAGCAGCTCCATCAAGCTACAAGGCAAGTTTATTTGTAGAGCACATTTCATACACAAGGCAATTCAAAGTGCTTCACAGCAGGAAAAATGCATTAAAATCACAAAGAAATTACAGAAATACAATAAAATTAACTAAATTAAAAATTATCAATCCAACTGATTGTCTAAACTAATAAAATCACAAACAAAAGAGAAGAGTGCAAAGAAAAAATCCTTTCAGTCATAAACACAGCTAAACAAAACTGTTTTTAGCTTAGATTTGAACATTGTCAGAGTAGAACCTGTTTCACATCTTCAGGAAGAATGTTCCAGATTTTAGCTGCATAAAACTGAAACGCAGATTCACCATGTTTTGTCCTGACTCTGGCACCAGCAGGAGGCCGGTCCATGTTTAGTCCTGACTCTGGCACCAGCAGGAGGCCGGTCCATGTTTAGTCCTGACTCTGGCACCAGCAGGAGGCCGGTCCATGTTTAGTCCTGACTCTGGCACCAGCAGGAGGCCGGTCCATGTTTAGTCCTGACTCTAGCACCAGCAGGAGGCCGGTCCATGTTTAGTCCTGACTCTGGCACCAGCAGGAGGCCGGTCCATGTTTAGTCCTGACTCTGGCACCAGCAGGAGGCCGGTCCATGTTTAGTCCTGACTCTGGCACCAGCAGGAGGCCGGTCCATGTTTAGTCCTGACTCTGGCACCAGCAGGAGGCCGCTCCATGTTTAGTCCTGACTCTGGCACCAGCAGGAGGCCGGTCCATGTTTAGTCCTGACTCTGGCACCAGCAGGAGGCCGGTCCCTGAGGTCCTCAGAGTCCGAGATGGTTCATATGGCACTAACATATCCAAGATGTACTTTGGTGCTAGGCCATGGAGAGACGTGTACACAAGCAGAGCTGCTTTAAAGTCTATTCTCTGAGCCACAGGAGCCAGTGCAGAGACCTGAGAACAGGACTAATGTGATCATACTTCCTGGTTCTGGTCAGGACCCGAGCAGCAGCGTTCTGGATGTACTGCAGCTGTTTTACAGCTCGTTTGGAGAGACCAGTGAGCAGGCCGTTACAGTAGTCTAATCTAATGGAGACAAACACATGGATAAGTCTCTCTAAATCTGGTTTTGACAGTATATTTTTGATTTTGGCAATGTTTTTTAGATGGTAAAAAGCTGCTGATGTTATTGATTTGACGTGGCTATTAAAGTTCAAGTCTGAGTCCATTATTACCCCCAGATTTCTAATTTGGTTTGTAGGTTTTAGAGTGAGACTCTGGAGGTGACGCTAACACTTTCTCTTTGTTTCTGTGGGCCAAAAACGATGATTTCAGTCTTGTCTGAGTTCAGCTGGAGAAACTGATCTGTTGGATGCAGTGACAGAGTGAATCTACTGGTCCATAGTCACCTGCCGATAGTGAAACATAGATCTGACTCGTCTGCATCATTGTGATAGGACACATTTTCACTGCGTATCATCTGACCTAACGGCAGCATGTAGAGGTTGAACAGAAGGAGACCCAGGACTGACCCTTGGGGCACTCCACAGGTCAGGGTCATGTGGTCTGAGACACAGCTACCAATTTCAACAAAGTACTTCCTGTCTTCCAGATAGGACCTTAACCAGTTTAGGGCAGTGCCAGTGATGCCCACCCAGTCCTCTAGTCTCTGTAAGAGGATCCCATGATCGACAGTGTCAAAAGCAGCACTCAGATCTAACAGAATTAAGACTGAGGCTTTGCCCGTGTCAGTGTTCAGGTGGATGTCATTTGTCACCTTGACAAGAGCAGTCTCAGTCACCATGACAACAGCAGTCTCAGTGTGATGAGGTCTAAAACCTGACTGAAAAACATCAAATGAGTTGTTTATTAAGAGGAAATCTGTGAGCTGTTGGTAAACAACCTTTTCAAGGACTTTGCCCCAAAATGTCAGATTAGAGATGGACCGGTCATGACTAAGTACTGCGGCATCAAGACTGCTCTTCTTTAGGAGAGGCTTTATGACCGCAGTTTTCAAAGACATTGGGAATGTTCCAGATTGAAGCGACATGTTGACTATGTGAGTGAATGGTGCTAACAAACTGTTCAGCACAGACTTTAGAAATCTGGTGGGTAACACAACGAGGCAGCATGTAGATGAACTCAGACTGGTGATGATCTCATGGACAGTTTTGTCAGTTACAGGTGCAAAGTGAGTTAGCTCTAAGTGTCTTGGTGGTTTTAGGGTAATTTTTTTGCATTGTGGGATTTATAGCATTTTTAATGCCCTGAACTTTGTCATTAAAGAATAATGCAAACTCATTACACTTGGATGTGGAAATGAGTTCTAACGGCAGCTGAGCTGGAGGGTTTGTTCATCTGTTACTGTGGCAACAGGACACGCGAGTTGTTACTGCAGCTTCCAATTATTTCAGAAAAATATCTTTCCCTAGTTCTACATAAGATTAGGTTGTACATGTTCAGCTTTTCTTTGTAAATCTCTTTTTGAACCTGGAGCTTTGACTTGCGCCATTTCCGTTCGGCCCTGCGGCACTCCCTTTTCTGTGCCCTGACCCAATCATCATTTCTCCACGGCGCCTTCTGCTTATTTTTAACCATTTTTGCCTTCATAGGGGCAATGGTGTCCAGAACATTCAAAACACTAGATGTAACAGAGTTCAACAAATCATTTACATTAGAACATGAGACATTTTCAAAGTTTATCATTTCCATAAACAGTGCACCTGTGCCATCACTTATGTGTCTCCTCTGAACAACTGCAGGACCAGCCTCTGAACAGCTGCAGGACCAGCCGGTGGTTTGGGAGAAACAGACAGGTCAAAGAGACACAGAAATGATCAGACAGAGCAACATCGATCACATTAACATTTGAAATATTTACCCCCTTTGTAATTATGAGATCTAGAGTGAGCCCTCTGCTGTGGGTGGGGCCTCTCTGCTGTGGGTGGGGCCTCTCACATGCTGAGAGGCCCCACAAAGGATTCAGCTCCAGCTGCTCCACATTCACCTCCACCGCCTCCAGCAAAGGAACAATCTTCAAAGGCTTTGGACCCATCTGTGACAAGCCCAACAACATCCCTGTCATCGCCCCTGCCTTCACACAAGCCCTGGGTTCCCCCTGCAACATCTACTCCCACTAAAGATTCATCATTCTCCTTCTCATCTCCACTCTCACCCATGGGCCTTCCCAGCCATTTTGAAAGTCTGATCAAATCAGGCATTAAGATGGCTCCACTCACGCCCAATATAGCAAGGGCTATGCCGACTACACCAACAAAAGCCCCACCACCCATCCCCCCTCGCCTCTCACCTGGTCCCAAACTCTCCTTGGCTACAAAAGCCCCACCACCCATCCAACCTCGCCTTTCACCTGGTATCTCCCATAGCTAGGATGCACTGGGTCTCAGCGTTGCCGGGACTTATTGTCACATTAAAAATCAAACCAACCCGGGGCCCTATGTAAAAAGAGCCCCCCCTAGTGCTATTTCTGTAGTCACATCATCACACAGATGGGAAAACAAAATGCGAGTCAGGCCCAATCTGAGAAATGTGATTCATATTCCCTGTGAAAAGATAAAGCCCAGTCTCACTGAAACTAGTCTGAAACTTGCTGTGCTAAATGTCAGATCCTTATGTAACAAATCACTCTTAATTAATAATTGTATTTCTTCTTATAATCTTGATTTTATGTTTTTAACTGAAACATGGCTTGACAAAAACACAGGAAATGTAGTTCTGATAGAATCTGCTCCACCCAACTTTAAGTTTGAATCTGAAACATGAGAAAACAAAAAAGGGGGTGGAGTCTGTGCTGTCTTTAGAGATGAAATAATGACCTGCAGGTTGTCTTTTGGGGTGTTTTCATCATTTGAGTATGTATCCTTTAAAATGGAGCTAAAACGGTCTCCATCCATTCTCTTCATTGTTTTATACAAGCCTCCCCAGCACTGCCAAAGTTTTATTGATGATTTTACTGAGATGCTCTCAGTCATATGCACAGACTTTGATGGTTTGGTCATTACAGGTGATTTCAATGTGCATGTTGATAATATTTGTGACAGAAACGCTAAAGAGCTTGATGCTGTCCTTGAAACCTTCAGTCTTACTCAGCATGTGAGAGGCCCCACCCACAGCAAAGGACACACTCTAGATCTCATAATTACAAAGGGGGTAAATATTTCAAATGTTAATGTGATCGATGTTGCTCTGTCTGATCATTTCTGTGTCTTCTTTGACCTGTCTGTTTCTCCCAAACCTCCGGCTGGTCCTGCAGCTGTTCAGAGGCTGGTCCTGCAGTTGTTCAGAGGAGACACATAAGTGATGGCACAGGTGCACTGTTTATGGAAATGATAAACTTTGAAAATGTCTCATGTTCTAATGTAAATGATTTGTTGAACTCTGTTACATCTAGTGTTTTGAATGTTCTGGACACCATCGCCCCTATAAAGGCTAAAATGGTTAAAAATAAGCAGAAGGCGCCGTGGAGAAATGATGATTGGGTCAGGGCACAGAAAAGGGAGTGCCGCAGGGCCGAACGGAAATGGCGCAAGTCAAAGCTCCAGGTTCAAAAAGAGATTTACAAAGAAAAGCTGAACATGTACAACCTAATCTTATGTAGAACTAGGGAAAGATATTTTTCTGAAATAATTGGAAGCTGCAGTAACAACTCGCGTGTCCTTTTTGCCACAGTAACAGATGAACAAACCCTCCAGCTCAGCTGCCGTTAGAACTCATTTCCACATCCAAGTGTAATGAGTTTGCATTATTCTTTAATGACAAAGTTCAGGGCATTAAAAATGCTATAAATCCCACAATGCAAAAAATTACCCTAAAACCACCAAGACACTTAGAGCTAACTCACTTTGCACCAGTAACTGACAAAACTGTCCATGAGATCATCACCAGTCTGAGTTCATCTACATGCTGCCTTGATGTGTTACCCACCAAATTTCTAAAGTCTGTGCTGAACAGTTTGTTAGCACCATTCACTCACATAGTTAACATGTCGCTTCAATCTGGAACATTCCCAATGTCTTTGAAAACTGCGGTCATAAAGCCTCTCCTAAAGAAGAGCAGTCTTGATGCCGCAGTACTGAGTCATTACCGGCCCATCTCTAATCTGCCATTTTGGGGCAAAGTCCTTGAAAAGGTTGTTTACCAACAGCTCACAGATTTTCTCTTAATAAACAACTCATTTGATGTTTTTCAGTCAGGTTTTAGACCTCATCACAGCACTGAGACTGCTCTTGTCAAGGTGACAAATGACATCCGCCTGAACACTGACACGGGCAAAGCCTCAGTCTTAATTCTGTTAGATCTGAGTGCTGCTTTTGACACTGTCGATCATGGGATCCTCTTACAGAGACTAGAGGACTGGGTGGGCATCACTGGCACTGCCCTAAACTGGTTAAGGTCCTATCTGGAAGACAGGAAGTACTTTGTTGAAATTGGTAGCTGTGTCTCAGACCACATGACCCTGACCTGTGGAGTGCCCCAAGGGTCAGACCTGGGTCCCCTTCTGTTCAACCTCTACATGCTGCCGTTGGGTCAGTTGATACGCAGTGAAAATGTGTCCTATCACAATTATGCAGACGACACTCAGATCTATGTTTCACTATCGGCAGGTGACTATGGACCAGTAGATTCACTCTGTCACTGCATCCAACAGATCAGTTTGTGGATGCAAAACAACTTTCTCCAGCTGAACTCAGACAAGACTGAAATAATCGTTTTTGGCCCACAGAAACAAAGAGAAAGTGTTAGCGGTCACCTCCAGAGTCTCGCTCTAAAACCTATAAACCAAATTAGAAATCTGGGGGTAATAATGGACTCAGACTTGAACTTTAATAGCCACGTCAAATCAATAACATCAGCAGCTTTTTACCATCTAAAAAACATTGCCAAAATCAAAAATATAGTGTCAAAACCAGATTTAGAGAGACTTATCCATGCGTTTGTCTCCAGTAGATTAGACTACTGTAACGGCCTGCTCACTGGTCTCTCCAAACGAGCTGTAAAACAGCTGCAGTACATCCAGAACGCTGCTGCTTGGGTCCTGACTAGAACCAGGAAGTATGATCACATTAGTCCTGTTCTCAGGTCTCTGCACTGGCTCCTGTGGCTCAGAGAAGAGACTTTAAAGCAGCTCTGCTTGTGTTCAAGTCTCTCCATGGCCTAGCACCAAAGTACATCTTGGATATGTTAGTGCCATATGAACCATCTCGGACTCTGAGGACCTCAGGGACCGGCCTCCTGCTGGTGCCCAGAGTCAGGACAAAACATGGGGAATCTGCGTTTCAGTTTTATGCAGCTAAAATCTGGAACAGTCTTCCTGAAGATGTGAGACAGGCTTCTACTCTGACAATGTTCAAATCTAAGCTAAAAACAGTTTTGTTTAGCTGCGCATATGACTGAAAGGATTTTTTCTTTGCACTCTTCTCTTTTGTTTGTGATTTTATTAGTTTAGAAAATCAGTTGGATTGATAATTTTTAATTTAGTTAATTTTATTGTAGTTAATTTTTATCGTTGCACTCTTCTCTTTTGTTTGTGATTTTATTAGTTTAGAAAATCAGTTGGATTGATAATTTTTAATTTAGTTAATTTTATTGTATTTCTGTAATTTCTTTGTGATTTGAATGCATTTTTCCTGCTGTGAAGCACTTTGAATTGCCTTGTGTATGAAATGTGCTCTACAAATAAACTTGCCTTGCCTTGCCTTGCCTTGCTGAGTAAGACTGAAGGTTTCAAGGACAGCATCAAGCTCTTTAGCGTTTCTGTCACAAATATTATCAACATGCACATTGAAATCACCTGTAATGACCAAACCATGAAAGTCTGTGCATATGACTGAAACGTCTCAGTAAAAGCATCAATACAACGTTGGCAGTGCTGGGGAGGCTTGTATAAAACAATGAAGAGAATGGATGGAGACTGTTTTAGCTCCATTTTAAAGGATACATACTCAAATGATGAAAACACCCCAAAAGACAACCTGCAGGTCATTATTTCATCTCTAAAGACAGCACAGACTCCACCCCCTTTTTTGTTTTCTCGTGTTTCACTTAAAAGTTTGGTGGAGCAGATTCTATCAGAACTACATTTCCTGTGTTTTTGTCAAGCCATGTTTCAGTTAAAAACATAAAATCAAGATTATAAGAAGAAATAAAATGATCAATTAAGAGAGATTTGTTACATAAGGATCTGACATTTAGCACAGCAAGTTTCAGACTAGTTTCAGTGAGACTGGGCTTTATCTTTTCACAGGGAATATGAATCACATTTCTCAGATTGGGCCTGACTCGCATTTTGTTTTCCCATCTGTGTGATGATGTGACTACAGAAATAGCACTAGGGGGGGCTCTTTTTACTTAGGGCCCCGGGTTGGTTTGATTTTTAATATGACAATAAGTCCCGGCAACGCTGAGACCCAGAGCATCCTGGCTATGGGAGATACCAGGTGAAAGGCGAGGTTGGATGGGTGGTGGGGCTTTTGTAGCCGAGGAGAGTTTGGGACCAGGTGAGAGGCGAGGGGGGATGGGTGGTAGGGCCTTTGTTGGTGTAGTCGGCTTGTGCAGGGAAGAGTTGATAAGTATTGACATAGCCCTTGCTATATTGGGCGTGAGTGGAGCCATCTTAATGCCTGTATTGATCAGACTTTCAAAATGGCTGGGAAGGCCCATGGGTGAGAGTGGAGATGAGAAGGAGAATGATGAATCTTTAGTGGGAGTAGATGTTGCAGGGGGAACCCAGGGCTGGTGTGAAGGCAGGGGCGATGACAGGGATGTTGTTGGCCTTGTCACAGATGGGTCCAAGGCCTTTGAAGATTGTTCCTTTGCTGGAGGCGGTGGAGGTGAATGTGGAGCAGCTGGAGCTGAATCCTTTGCTGGTGGAGCAGCTGCTGATGAATCCTTTGGTGGAGGCTGAGGTTGTGGTGCTTTTGATGTTGAAACATTGGCTCGGTCTCTGGCTGATGGAGCAGGAATTCTTCTCTCATTCCTCTCTTCTCTAACTATCTGCTCAGGACCCTGTCCAGGCCCAGTCCAATGCCTCAGAGCGTGGAGCAGGTTCTCTGTCAGCAACCTCACTCCACCTCTACATAGGTGGGGGCCATTTCTCTTAAACAGGTCCTCTCGTTTCCAGAATAGATGGAAGTTCTCAATGTAGTGTAGTCCTCTAGGGGTACACTCTTTGGACAGCCATGTGTTCAGCTGAAGAAGCCGGCTAAACTTGTTTATCCTCCTGTCGATGTTTGGAAGAGGTCCACTTATGAATGTTTTGATTTCGATTTTATCAAGCACGTCGAATAATTTCAAGAAGTCTTTTTTCAAAACTTCAGTCTGTTCCCGCCGCATGTCCACTGCACCACCTGCACAATCAGCTGTTTAGCTCCTCCATGCTTAGCCATAATATTTGGAAGGAGTGACGTTATCTCAGAAACAGTGGCGCTTGGAAAAGAATGTGTGTTTATCTTTTCATGCGTCACGTGACTTATCGCGCCGTCCCCAACCAAAACAATCTGCGTGACCTTGGCTCCTGGCACAGATCCTCCTCGCTGTATTTTGGCCACGTCATCTTTCCTTTTTTCATTTAATTCCATCTCTGAAAGTGGTAAAAATCTGTTTGTGAGCTGTATTTTAGGTGACTTCACGTTATCTTTGTATCGTTTAGGCTTTGCTCCAAGTTTGTTCCAAGAAACAGCCTGGTCTTTCTGGTTTTTAGACAGTTTTGGAAACGACACAGAGTCACTGCGGTTTAGGTTGAAAGTATCGTGAAGAACTTTTTCAGATTCCAAAACAAATATCCATGTTTTCAGCTCATTAATTTCTTGTTGATATTTCCGACAGCGTTCACAGTCTTTCTCCCTTCTTCTCCCGGACATGTCGCTGGCGTCAGATATGTCGTTAAAACTGGAAAAATGTTCTTAAAATCCTTGGTTTACTGAAAAAGTCTAAAGCAAAAATGTTTGGAAGACAAAAACTGATTAAAAAGCAAAATAAATAACGAAAGCAGCGATAGCAAGCGGAGCGAGCAAAAAAGCGTGTGCACTCTTCGGAAGCAGGAGCTTTTGAACATGAGGGGGGAGGGGCCAGAACATAAGGGGGAAGGGCCAGAACATGAGGGGGGAGGGGCCAGAGAGAAACGAAAAAAATTAAGTCTTTTCAGCTTCAACCCATATTGAGAAGATCCCTTAAGGCAGGCATGTCCAAACTAGGGCCCGAGGGCCAAATGCGGCCCTCAGACTAATTTTTGTTGGCCCTCCAGCTTCCTGCTATGTCGGCCCAAACAACAAAAACTAGTTATTTTTACTGTGAAATTGGGAAAATTCAGGCATATTGATGTTATACCAACCTAATATTAATGTTCCAAGTATAATTAAAGGTGTGGAGGCTCATCACAATTACGTCAAATGCAAAATTTCAAATTATTCACTTTGTCAATCAACAAATTCGACATTGTCAAGTAGTTTTTGGCCCTCTGCCCCGTTTAAGTTTCAAAATGCGGCCCTTGGTGAAAAATATTTGGACACTCCTGCCTTAAGGATTATACAAAATCTGTCCAAAGGTGTTTTCACAGTACGCCACAAACAATGAGCTGTTTCAATGAGCACCTTTAATAAGACTTGGAGCATTGATATTAGGTTAGTATAGCATCATTAGGTCTGAATTATTCAAATTTTACAGTAAAAAATACTACTTTTTGTTGTTTGGTCAAGCCTGAGGGCCAAAAAAAATTTGTCTGAGGGCCGTATTTTGCCCCCGGGCCATAGTTTGGAGACCCCTGATGGAGACAAAGAGGTGAAGGCCAAGTTGCAGGTCAGATCTGTGGAGAAGCGAGCAGGATTTCAGTTAGAACTCTCGTTTGTTCCCTTTACAGTGGAATCTGGGGCACCCCAGGGAAGTGTCATCGCCCCGATCCTGTTTGTTCTGTTAATAACTTGACCTCGTTAATACAATACAATAATATAATACATCCATGGTTAATGCTCCAGAGTTAAAGTCAGAGCCGCTGCAATAATCATAATCACTGTTTCCAGTTGAAATAGATGAAATAGATCGTCACAAAAGTGAGAAGTTTTACTTGTCCCGTTTTTAATCTCACTTATAATTTAATGAAAATATTATGTCCATCAAGATCCAAACCAATGACATAAAGACCAGAATGTGAACGTGGGTCTAAACTTTAACTGTAATAAACTCAAGCAGGACTAAGTACTGTGTTATGTATATGTATGTTATATGTATGTATGTTTTATGTATGTTATGTATATGTATGTTATGTATATGTATGTTATGTATGTGTATGTTATGTATGTGTATGTTATGACTACTGCACCTCCCTCCTCACTGGCATCTTCTCCCATTCCCTCCATAGTCTCCAAATGGTCCAAAACTCTGCTGCCCTCCTCCTCCCCCACACCCGCCTCCTCACCCACACCCGCCTCCTCCCCCACACCCTCCTCCACCCCCACACCCTCCTCCTCCCCCAAACCCGCCTCCCCCACACCGTCCTCCTCACCCACACCCGCCTCCTCACCCACACCCGCCTCCTCCCCCACACCCTCCTCCACCCCCACACCCTCCTCCTCCCCCAAACCCGCCTCCCCCACACCTTCCTCCTCCCCCACACCCGCCTCCCCCACACCCTCCTCCTCCCCCAAACCCGCCTCCCCCACACCCTCCTCCTCACCCACACCCGCCTCCTCACCCACACCCTCCTCCTCCCCCACACCCTCCTCCTCCCCCACACCCGCCTCCCCCACACCCTCCTCCTCACCCACACCCGCCTCCTCACCCACACCCTCCTCCTCCCCCACACCCTCCTCCTCCCCCAAACCCGCCTCCCCCACACCGTCCTCCTCCCCCACACCCGCCTCCCCCACACCCTCCTCCTCACCCACACCCGCCTCCTCACCCACACCCGCCTCCTCCCCCACACCCTCCTCCACCCCCACACCCTCCTCCTCCCCCAAACCCGCCTCCCCCACACCTTCCTCCTCCCCCACACCCGCCTCCCCCACACCCTCCTCCTCCCCCAAACCCGCCTCCCCCACACCCTCCTCCTCACCCACACCCGCCTCCTCACCCACACCCTCCTCCTCACCCACACCCGCCTCCTCACCCACACCCGCCTCCCCCACATCCTCCTCTCTCACTCTGACTGCACCAACATCCCGACTCAAAACTTTTGGCGACAGAGCATTCTCCCGAACAGCACCCCGACTCTGGAACTCCCTCCCCCAACCTGTCCGCCACTCTCCCTCACTCACAACATTCAAATCCCGCCTAAAAACAAACCTCTTCACCCAAGCCTATGACCTGCCCTACCCCTAGCCTCCTCTACCCCACTGTCTACTCTTCTACCCCTGTTACATCCCCATCAGTTTGTTTCTATTTCTTCTGTCTTGTTCATTTTATCTGTACATTATTTTGTACATTATTGTGTACATTATTTTGTACATTATTGTGTATTGTAAGTGCTGTCCCCCCTGGTCTGTAAATACCCCCCCCCCCCTTTTTTATATGTGTTCGGCGTCTTTGGGTCACTGAAAAGCGCTATAAAAATAAAAGTTATTATTATTATTATTATTATTATTATTATTATTATTATTATAATTATGTATGTTATGTATGTTATGTATAAGATAAGACAAGATATGATATTCCTTTATCGTCCCACATGGGGAAATTTCATTGTTGCAACGCAGGTAGATACAGAGGAAAAGAACAGATCACTTATAGGAAATTTAAAAAAGTAGAAGATCTCCTCTAAACAAAAACTCCCATTTCCCAACAAGGGACTTAGGGGAAAATAATAAAGATAAAAATAAATACATGAAAACATAAATACCATTGCATGTGATCACGACAGTAAGTGCACATGAACATGTGTCACGACAGCACATGGATTGCACATGAATTTCACAGTAATTGTACATGGTTAGGTCAGTATTGTGAGTGTTCAGTACTGACAGTGTCTGTTATAAAGCCTGACAGCAGCAGAAGGAAAGTGTTCCTCACGTGTAACGCAGTGTGTTCCTCACGTGTAACGCAGTGTGTTCCTCACGTGTAACGCAGTGTGTTCCTCACGTGTAACGCAGTGTGTTCCTCACGTGTAACGCAGTGTGTTCCTCACGTGTAACGCAGTGTGTTCCTCACGTGTAACGCAGTGTGTTCCTCACGTGTAACGCAGTGTGTTCCTCACGGTGTAACGCAGTGTGTTCCTCACGGTGTAACGCAGTGTGTTCCTCACGGTGTAACGCAGTGTGTTCCTCACGGTGTAACGCAGTGTGTTCCTCACGGTGTAACGCAGTGTGTTCCTCACGTGTAACGCAGTGTGTTCCTCACGTGTAACGCAGTGTGTTCCTCACGTGTAACGCAGTGTGTTCCTCACGTGTAACGCAGTGTGTTCCTCACGGGTAACGCAGTCTGTTCCTCACGTGTAACGCAGTCTGTTCCTCACGTGTAACGCAGTGTGTTCCTCACGTGTAACGCAGTGTGTTCCTCACGGTGTAACGCAGTGTGTTCCTCACGGTGTAACGCAGTGTGTTCCTCACGGTGTAACGCAGTGTGTTCCTCACGTGTAACGCAGTGTGTTCCTCACGTGTAACGCAGTGTGTTCCTCACGTGTAACGCAGTGTGTTCCTCACGTGTAACGCAGTGTGTTCCTCACGTGTAACGCAGTGTGTTCCTCACGTGTAACGCAGTGTGTTCCTCACGTGTAACGCAGTGTGTTCCTCACGTGTAACGCAGTGTGTTCCTCACGTGTAACGCAGTGTGTTCCTCACGGTGTAACGCAGTGTGTTCCTCACGTGTAACGCAGTGTGTTCCTCACGTGTAACGCAGTGTGTTCCTCACGTGTAACGCAGTGTGTTCCTCACGTGTAACGCAGTGTGTTCCTCACGTGTAACGCAGTGTGTTCCTCACGTGTAACGCAGTGTGTTCCTCACGTGTAACGCAGTGTGTTCCTCACGTGTAACGCAGTGTGTTCCTCACGTGTAACGCAGTGTGTTCCTCACGTGTAACGCAGTGTGTTCCTCACGTGTAACGCAGTGTGTTCCTCACGTGTAACGCAGTGTGTTCCTCACGTGTAACGCAGTGTGTTCCTCACGTGTAACGCAGTGTGTTCCTCACGTGTAACGCAGTGTGTTCCTCACGTGTAACGCAGTGTGTTCCTCACGTGTAACGCAGTGTGTTCCTCACGTGTAACGCAGTGTGTTCCTCACGGTGTAACGCAGTGTGTTCCTCACGTGTAACGCAGTGTGTTCCTCACGTGTAACGCAGTGTGTTCCTCACGTGTAACGCAGTGTGTTCCTCACGGTGTAACGCAGTGTGTTCCTCACGTGTAACGCAGTGTGTTCCTCACGTGTAACGCAGTGTGTTCCTCACGGTGTAACGCAGTGTGTTCCTCACGTGTAACGCAGTGTGTTCCTCACGTGTAACGCAGTGTGTTCCTCACGTGTAACGCAGTGTGTTCCTCACGGTGTAACGCAGTGTGTTCCTCACGTGTAACGCAGTGTGTTCCTCACGTGTAACGCAGTGTGTTCCTCACGTGTAACGCAGTGTGTTCCTCACGTGTAACGCAGTGTGTTCCTCACGTGTAACGCAGTGTGTTCCTCACGGTGTAACGCAGTGTGTTCCTCACGGTGTAACGCAGTGTGTTCCTCACGTGTAACGCAGTGTGTTCCTCACGTGTAACGCAGTGTGTTCCTCACGTGTAACGCAGTGTGTTCCTCACGTGTAACGCAGTGTGTTCCTCACGTGTAACGCAGTGTGTTCCTCACGTGTAACGCAGTGTGTTCCTCACGTGTAACGCATCACGTGTAACGCAGTGTGTTCCTCACGTGTAACGCAGTGTGTTCCTCACGTGTAACGCAGTGTGTTCCTCACGTGTAACGCAGTGTGTTCCTCACGTGTAACGCAGTGTGTTCCTCACGTGTAACGCACTGTGTTCCTCACGGTGTAACGCAGTGTGTTCCTCACGGTGTAACGCAGTGTGTTCCTCACGTGTAACGCAGTGTGTTCCTCACGTGTAACGCAGTCTGTTCCTCACGTGTAACGCAGTGTGTTCCTCACGTGTAACGCAGTGTGTTCCTCACGGTGTAACGCAGTGTGTTCCTCACGTGTAACGCAGTGTGTTCCTCACGTGTAACGCAGTGTGTTCCTCACGTGTAACGCAGTGTGTTCCTCACGTGTAACGCAGTGTGTTCCTCACGTGTAACGCAGTGTGTTCCTCACGTGTAACGCAGTGTGTTCCTCACGTATAACGCAGTGTGTTCCTCACGGTGTAACGCAGTGTGTTCCTCACGTGTAACGCAGTGTGTTCCTCACGTGTAACGCAGTGTGTTCCTCACGTGTAACGCAGTGTGTTCCTCACGTGTAACGCAGTGTGTTCCTCACGTGTAACGCAGTGTGTTCCTCACGTGTAACGCAGTGTGTTCCTCACGTGTAACGCAGTGTGTTCCTCACGTGTAACGCAGTGTGTTCCTCATGGTGTAACACAGTGTGTTCCTCACGTGTAACGCAGTGTGTTCCTCATGTGTAACGCAGTGTGTTCCTCACGGTGTAACGCAGTGTGTTCCTCACGTGTAACGCAGTGTGTTTCGTGCACTTCTTGGGCATCTGCTTTTGTTTTTCTCTGTTAAATGAGTGGGATTCTTTAAACACAATTTTAAACTCCGTCATAAAAGTGTGAGCTTTGAAGTGAGCTGCCATATAATTTAGTCGGGAAGCAGTAAAAAGTATGTAAAAGTCCAATGTTGCTCTTGCGGGAGTGACATTTATACCACATCTTTAGTTGTATTTACGCTAAAGTAAAGTTTGGCTCAGGTTCAGAAGGAGCAGAAAATACAGGACTTTGGATTCAAACCGTTTGCTCACTATTTTATTTTCAGGGAGTGGGAAAAACTGTCCTTCCTCCAGGATGGATACTAAAGGTGGATACTAAAGGTACTTCAGAGGTACTTTAAACCAGGTTTGTCTCGATCTAGAAACAGAGACATTTAGTCCATTCACGGATAAAGCACATGTTTGACAGAAGATGGAGATGAGGTCAGTTATGGAGGAGATTCAGAACTGTTTTTGAGGCTCAATGAGCTCCAGCCGAGTTTGTGACGAGGAACAGAGTGAGAACAGAGTTAAAAGCTCAGTTACAGTTACATTCTTACCACCTGATGACATCATGCAGAGGACGTCCTCAATACGGACACCAGCACAAACGGAACAGAACAAAACTCTAACAACATAACAACATCCCTAAAAGAAAGTGTAGTTCATTGAAAAACAGATCTGATCCATAACGTCTCCTGGAGGCGTCACCCGCTTGTCTCCATGGATACGTTTAATGCCCTACAGAACATTCCAATGATCTCCATTGAGACAAGTGTGTTACTGTCATTTAAGCAGTATCTTTGCTCCACATCTGTTCACACGTCTCCTAAAGCAGAATTAAGTCTGGAATTATCCAGAAACATCAGATTTGTGTCACTTTGGTCTGGTTTGAATTATGCTTTTCCCAATTGTACGCGCTGCCTCCGCTTCTGCCGCTCACTACTGTTTTTACAAGGATTTCTTTTCCCTCCTCACGGGCAGCTGCCGGACACATTGTTCCGGAAATATATTCACAACAAGGCTGCAGACGAGGGGGGGACGAGGGGGGGACGAGGGGGTGAGACGAGGCGGGAGATGAGGGGGGACGAGGGGGGACGAGGGGGGGACGAGGGGGGGACGAGGGGGTGAGACGAGGCGGGAGACGAGGGGGGGATGAGGGGTGAGACGATGGGGGGGACGAGGGGTGAGACGAGGCAGGAGACGAGGGGGTGAGAGGAGGGGGGAGGGGAGGTGGGGAGGAAACTGAAAATGAGATTGGCCGATTAGATTCCCTGATTGAGCAATTAGCTATCGTCTCCATCAGTTGGCCGGGGCCTCGAGGCATCTGCCACTCTGGGACATTCAGGACACAAACTGAACGTACAAATATACACACAGACGAGACATGTTCACACACGTGGGGATGATACAAGACTGTAGGACACGTGTGGGGATGATCCAAGACTGTAGGACACGTGTGGGGATGATCCAAGACTGTAGGACACGTGTGGGGATGATCCAAGACTGTAGGACACGTGTGGGGATGATACAAGACTGTAGGACACGTGTGGGGATGATCCAAGACTGTAGGACACGTGTGGGGATGATACAAGACTGTAGGACACGTGTGGGGATGATACAAGACTGTAGGACACGAGTGGGGATGATCCAAGACTGTGGGACACATGTGGGGATGATCCAAGACTGTAGGACACGTGTGGGGATGATACAAGACTGTAGGACACGAGTGGGGATGATCCAAGACTGTAGGACACATGTGGGGATGATACAAGACTGTAGGACACGTGTGGGGATGATCCAAGACTGTAGGACACATGTGGGGATGATCCAAGACTGTAGGACACGTGTGGGGATGATACAAGACTGTAGGACACGTGTGGGGATGATCCAAGACTGTAGGACACGTGTGGGGATGATCCAAGACTGTAGGACACATGTGGGGATGATCCAAGACTGTAGGACACATGTGGGGATGATCCAAGACTGTAGGACACATGTGGGGATGATCCAAGACTGTAGGACACATGTGGGGATGACACATGTGGGGATGATACAAGACTGTAGGACACGTGTGGGGATGATCCAAGACTGTAGGACACGTGTGGGGATGATACAAGACTGTAGGACACGTGTGGGGATGATCCAAGACTGTAGGACACGTGTGGGGATGATACAAGACTGTAGGACACGTGTGGGGATGATACAAGACTGTAGGACACGTGTGGGGATGATACAAGACTGTAGGACACGTGTGGGGATGATCCAAGACTCTAGGACACGTGTGGGGATGATACAAGACTGTAGGACACGTGTGGGGATGATCCAAGACTGTAGGACACGTGTGGGGATGATACAAGACTGTAGGACACGTGTGGGGATGATCCAAGACATACATACAAGACGTGTGGGCCAATAGATGTGGTTTTCATCTGGATCACTAAACACGGACAAAATGTATGATTCATGTCAGCAAAATTGTTAAATTGAATGAGAAATAATTGGAAATGGTTTGCGACAGTAACAGACGAAGCTCCAGCTCGCACACCGTTGGAACTCATTTCCACGTCCAAGTGCAATGAGTTTGCCACATTCTCCAGAACATTAAGAACACCATCAATCCCACAGAGCAAATACTAATTCAACCGCCGGTCAAACATGTGGAGCTGACTCAGTTTGTACCTGTGGCTGAAAAAACTGTCCAAGAGACCATCACCTGAGAGACCATCACCTGAGAGACCATCACCTGAGAGACCATCACCAGCCTGAGAGACCATCACCTGAGAGACCACCACCTGAGAGACCAGCACCAGCCTGAGAGACCATCACCAGCCTGAGAGACCATCACCTGAGAGACCATCACCAGCCTGAGAGACCATCACCTGAGAGACCACCACCTGAGAGACCAGCACCAGCCTGAGAGACCATCACCTGAGAGACCATCACCAGCCTGAGAGACCATCACCTGAGAGACCATCACCAGCCTGAGAGACCATCACCTGAGAGACCACCACCTGAGAGACCAGCACCAGCCTGAGAGACCATCACCTGAGAGACCACCACCTGAGAGACCATCACCTGAGAGACCATCATCTGAGAGACCAGCACCAGCCTGAGAGACCATCACCAGCCTGAGAGACCATCACCTGAGAGACCACCACCTGAGAGACCAGCACCAGCCTGAGAGACCATCACCAGCCTGAGAGACCATCACCAGCCTGAGAGACCACCACCTGAGAGACCATCACCAGCCTGAGAGACCATCACCTGAGAGACCATCACCAGCCAGAGAGACCACCACCTGAGAGACCATCACCAGCCTGAGAGACCAGCACCAGCCTGAGAGACCACCACCTGAGAGACCACCACCAGCCTGAGAGAGTGAGAGACCATCACCAGCCTGAGAGACCAGCACCAGCCTGAGAGACCACCACCTGAGAGACCACCACCAGCCTGAGAGAGTGAGAGACCATCACCAGCCTGAGAGACCATCACCATCCTGAGCTTGAGCCTAGACATGTTGCCCACTAGACTTTTAAAGTCTGTGCTCAGTAGTCTGCTGACTCCACTTACTGAAATAATCAACATTTCACTTAAATCCGGAACATTCCCAGCGGCCTTGAAAACTGCGGTTATTAAGCTGCAGCTAAAGAAGAGCAGCCTCGATCTCACAACAACTATCGACGATCTCAAACTTACCTTTCCCGGGAAAAGTCCTTGAAAAAGTCATTTATAAACAGCTGCCTCAGGTCCTCCTCATAAGTGACTCCTTTGATGTCTCCAGTCTGGGTTTAGACCTCATCACACTGAGGTGACAAATGTCATCCGTCTGAGCACTGATGGTAAGACATCTGGTTTAGTCCTGCTGGACTCAGTGCTGCATTTGACACTGTCGATCACGGGACACTTCCTCAGAGGTCAGAGGTCAGAGGACTGGGAGGGCATCACTGGTAGGGCCTTAAATTGGTTGAAGTCCTACTTTGAAAACAGGAAATACTTTGTTGAAATTGGTAGCTGTGTCTCAGACCACATGCCCCTGACCTGTGGAGTGCCCCAAGGGTCAATCCTTGGACCCCTTCTGTTCAACCTCTACATGCTGCTGTTGGGACATATAATACACAACGATGGTGTGTCCAATCACATTGATGCAGACGAGACAGATCTATGTTTCACTGTCGCAGGTGAATATGGACCAGTGGATTCACTCTGTCACTGCATCCAACTCGCCCCTCCCTCTCACTCCTCTCTCTCACTATTCTCTCTCACTCCTCTCTCTCACTCCTCCCTCTCACTCTCTCACCCCTCCCTCTCACTCTCTCATCCCTCCCTCTCACTCCTCTCTCTCACTCCTCTCTCTCACTCCTCTCACTCCTCTCTCTCACTCCTCTCACTCCTCTCTCTCACTCCTCCCTCTCACTCCTCTCTCTCACTCCTCTCTCTCACTCCTCTCACTCCTCTCTCTCACTCCTCCCTCTCACTCCTCCCTCTCACTCCTCCCTCTCACTCCTCTATCTCACTCCTTTCTCTCACTCCTCCATCTCACTCCTCTCTCTCACTCTCCATCTCACTCCTCTCTCACACTCCTCCCTCTCACTCTTCTCTCTCACGTCTCCCTCTCACTCCTCTCTCTCACTCCTCTCTCTCACTCCTCCCTCTCACTCCTCTCTCTCACTCCTCCCTCTCACTCCTCCCTCTCACTCCTCCCTCTCACTCCTCTCTCTCAGTCCTCTCTCTCACTCCTCTCTCTCACTCCTCCCTCTCACTCCTCCCTCTCACTCTCTCACCCCTCCCTCTCACTCTCTCATCCCTCCCTCTCACTCCTCTCTCTCACTCCTCTCTCTCACTCCTCTCACTCCTCTCTCTCACTCCTCTCACTCCTCTCTCTCACTCCTCCCTCTCACTCCTCTCTCTCACTCCTCTCTCTCACTCCTCTCACTCCTCTCTCTCACTCCTCCCTCTCACTCCTCCCTCTCACTCCTCCCTCTCACTCCTCTATCTCACTCCTTTCTCTCACTCCTCCATCTCACTCCTCTCTCTCACTCTCCATCTCACTCCTCTCTCACACTCCTCCCTCTCACTCTTCTCTCTCACGTCTCCCTCTCACTCCTCTCTCTCACTCCTCCCTCTCACTCCTCTCTCTCAGTCCTCTCTCTCACTCCTCTCTCTCACTCCTCCCTCTCACTCCTCCCTCTCACTCCTCTCTCTCACTCCTCTCTCTCACTCCTCCCTCTCACTCCTCTCTCTCACTCCTCCCTCTCACTCCTCCCTCTCACTCCTCCCTCTCACTCCTCTCTCTCAGTCCTCTCTCTCACTCCTCTCTCTCACTCCTCCCTCTCACTCCTCTCTCTCACTCCTCCCTCTCACTCCTCTCTCTCACTCCTCCCTCTCACTCCTCTCTCTCACTCCTTTCTCTCACTCCTCTCTCTCAGTCCTCTCTCTCACTCCTCCCTCTCACTCCTCCCTCTCACTCCTCTCTCTCAGTCCTCTCTCTCACTCCTCTCTCTCACCTCTCACTCCTCTATCTCACTCCTTTCTCTCACTCCTCCATCTCACTCCTCTCTCTCACTCTCCCTCTCACTCCTCTCTCTCACTCCTCTCTCTCACTCCTCTCTCTCACTCCTCCCTCTCACTCCTCTCTCTCACTCCTCCCTCTCACTCCTCTCTCTCACTCCTCCCTCTCACTCCTCTCTCTCACTCCTCTCTCTCACTCCTCTCTCTCAGTCCTCTCTCTCACTCCTCCCTCTCACTCCTCCCTCTCACTCCTCTCTCTCAGTCCTCTCTCTCACTCCTCTCTCTCACCTCTCACTCCTCTATCTCACTCCTTTCTCTCACTCCTCCATCTCACTCCTCTCTCTCACTCTCCATCTCACTCCTCTCTCACACTCCTCCCTCTCACTCTTCTCTCTCACGTCTCCCTCTCACTCCTCTCTCTCACTCCTCCCTCTCACTCCTCTCTCTCAGTCCTCTCTCTCACTCCTCTCTCTCACTCCTCCCTCTCACTCCTCCCTCTCACTCCTCTCTCTCAGTCCTCTCTCTCACTCCTCCCTCTCACTCCTCCCTCTCACTCCTCTCTCTCAGTCCTCTCTCTCACTCCTCTCTCTCACTCTCCATCTCACTCCTCTCTCACACTCCTCCCTCTCACTCTTCTCTCTCACGTCTCCCTCTCACTCCTCTCTCTCACTCCTCTCTCTCACTCCTCCCTCTCACTCCTCTCTCTCACTCCTCCCTCTCACTCCTCCCTCTCACTCCTCCCTCTCACTCCTCTCTCTCAGTCCTCTCTCTCACTCCTCTCTCTCACTCCTCCCTCTCACTCCTCCCTCTCACTCCTCTCTCTCACTCCTCTCTCACTCCTCCCTCTCACTCCTCTCTCTCACTCCTCCCTCTCACTCCTCCCTCTCACTCCTCCCTCTCACTCCTCTCTCTCAGTCCTCTCTCTCACTCCTCTCTCTCACTCCTCCCTCTCACTCCTCTCTCTCACTCCTCCCTCTCACTCCTCTCTCTCACTCCTCCCTCTCACTCCTCTCTCTCACTCCTCTCTCTCACTCCTCTCTCTCAGTCCTCTCTCTCACTCCTCCCTCTCACTCCTCCCTCTCACTCCTCCCTCTCAGTCCTCTCTCTCACTCCTCTCTCTCACTCCTCTCTCTCACTCCTCCCTCTCAGTCCTCTCTCTCACTCCTCCCTCTCACTCCTCCCTCTCACTCCTCTCTCTCAGTCCTCTCTCTCACTCCTCTCTCTCACCTCTCACTCCTCTATCTCACTCCTTTCTCTCACTCCTCCATCTCACTCCTCTCTCTCACTCTCCCTCTCACTCCTCTCTCTCACTCCTCTCTCTCACTCCTCTCTCTCACTCCTCCCTCTCACTCCTCTCTCTCACTCCTCCCTCTCACTCCTCTCTCTCACTCCTCCCTCTCACTCCTCTCTCTCACTCCTCTCTCTCACTCCTCTCTCTCAGTCCTCTCTCTCACTCCTCCCTCTCACTCCTCCCTCTCACTCCTCTCTCTCAGTCCTCTCTCTCACTCCTCTCTCTCACCTCTCACTCCTCTATCTCACTCCTTTCTCTCACTCCTCCATCTCACTCCTCTCTCTCACTCTCCATCTCACTCCTCTCTCACACTCCTCCCTCTCACTCTTCTCTCTCACGTCTCCCTCTCACTCCTCTCTCTCACTCCTCCCTCTCACTCCTCTCTCTCAGTCCTCTCTCTCACTCCTCTCTCTCACTCCTCCCTCTCACTCCTCCCTCTCACTCCTCTCTCTCAGTCCTCTCTCTCACTCCTCCCTCTCACTCCTCCCTCTCACTCCTCTCTCTCAGTCCTCTCTCTCACTCCTCTCTCTCACTCTCCATCTCACTCCTCTCTCACACTCCTCCCTCTCACTCTTCTCTCTCACGTCTCCCTCTCACTCCTCTCTCTCACTCCTCTCTCTCACTCCTCCCTCTCACTCCTCTCTCTCACTCCTCCCTCTCACTCCTCCCTCTCACTCCTCCCTCTCACTCCTCTCTCTCAGTCCTCTCTCTCACTCCTCTCTCTCACTCCTCCCTCTCACTCCTCCCTCTCACTCCTCTCTCTCACTCCTCTCTCACTCCTCCCTCTCACTCCTCTCTCTCACTCCTCCCTCTCACTCCTCCCTCTCACTCCTCCCTCTCACTCCTCTCTCTCAGTCCTCTCTCTCACTCCTCTCTCTCACTCCTCCCTCTCACTCCTCTCTCTCACTCCTCCCTCTCACTCCTCTCTCTCACTCCTCCCTCTCACTCCTCTCTCTCACTCCTCTCTCTCACTCCTCTCTCTCAGTCCTCTCTCTCACTCCTCCCTCTCACTCCTCCCTCTCACTCCTCCCTCTCAGTCCTCTCTCTCACTCCTCTCTCTCACTCCTCTCTCTCACTCCTCCCTCTCACTCCTCTCTCTCATTCCTCTCTCTCACTCCTCCCTCTCACTCCTCCCTCTCACTCCTCTCTCTCAGTCCTCTCTCTCACTCCTCTCTCTCACCTCTCACTCCTCCCTCTCACTCCTCTCTCTCACTCCTCCCTCTCACTCCTCTCTCTCACTCCTCCCTCTCACTCCTCTCTCTCACTCCTCTCTCTCACTCCTCTCTCTCACTCCTCCCTCTCACTCCTCTCCCTCACTCCTCCCTCTCACTCCTCCCTCTCACTCCTCTCCCTCACTCCTCCCTCTCACTCCTCCCTCTCACTCCTCTCTCTCACTCCTCTCTCTCACTCCTCCCTCTCAGTCCTCTCTCTCACTCCTCTCTCTCACTCCTCCCTCTCACTCCTCTCTCTCAATCCTCCCTCTCACTACTCTCTCTCACTCCTCTCTCTCACTCCTCTCTCTCACGTCTCCCTCTCACTCCTCTCTCTCACTCCTCCCTCTCAGTCCTCTCTCTCACTCCTCTCTCTCACTCCTCCCTCTCACTCCTCCCTCTCACCCTCTCTCTCACTCCTCTCTCTCACCCTCTCTCTCACTCCTCTCTCTCACTCCTCTCTCTCACTCCTCCCTCTCACTCCTCTCCCTCACTCCTCCCTCTCACTCCTCCCTCTCACTCCTCTCTCTCACTCCTCTCTCTCACTCCTCCCTCTCAGTCCTCTCTCTCACTCCTCTCTCTCACTCCTCCCTCTCACTCCTTTCTCTCACTCCTCCCTCTCACTCCTCTCTCTCACTCCTCCCTCTCACTCCTCCCTCTCACTCCTCTCTCTCACTCCTCACTCTCACTCCTCCCTCTCACTCCTCCCTCTCACTCCTCTCTCTCAGTCCTCTCTCTCACTCCTCCCTCTCACTCCTCCCTCTCACTCCTCTCTCTCACTCCTCTCTCTCACTCCTCCCTCTCACTCCTCTCTCTCACTCCTCCCTCTCACTCCTCTCTCTCACTCCTCTCTCTCACTCCTCCCTCTCACTCCTCTCTCTCACTCCTCCCTCTCACTCCTCTCTCTCACTCCTCTCTCTCACCCTCTCTCTCACTCCTCCCTCTCACTCCTCTCTCTCACTCCTCCCTCTCACTCCTCCCTCTCACTCCTCCACTCTTCCCTCTCACTCCTCTCTCTCACTCTCCCTCTCACTCCTCTCTCTCACTCCTCCCTCTCACTCTTCTCTCTCACTTCTCCCTCTCACTCCTCTCTCTCACTCCTCCCTCTCACTCCTCCCTCTCACTCCTCTCTCTCACTCCTCCCTCTCACTCCTCTCTCTCACTCCTCCCTCTCACTCTTCTCTCTCACTTCTCCCTCTCACTCCTCTCTCTCACTCCTCCCTCTCACTCCTCTCTCTCACCCCTCTCTCTCACTCCTCCCTCTCACTCTCCCTCTCACTCCTCTCTCTCACTCCTCTCTCTCACTCCTCCCTCTCACTCTCCCTCTCACTCCTCTCTCTCACTCCTCTCTCTCACTCCTCCCTCTCACTCTCCCTCTCACTCCTCTCTCTCACTCCTCTCTCTCACTCCTCCCTCTCACTCTCCCTCTCACTCCTCTCTCTCACTCCTCTCTCTCACTCCTCCCTCTCACTCTCCCTCTCACTCCTCTCTCTCACTCCTCCCTCTCACTCCTTCCAGCTCAAATGCTGCTGTTTCATCAGAAGAAGACACTTTTATCTCCTGACAACAATATGGACTCAAACTCTTATCAGGCCTTTTTCAATTGTATTTATTTTACTTCCCTTCTCCCCCTCCGCGGGTGCTCTCCCCCTCCGTGGGTGCTCCCCCCCTCCGCGGGTGCTCCCCCCCTCCGCGGGTGCTCTCTCTCTTTTTCTAAGCTCGAGCTCGAGGGTTCTTCAGTATCTTTTCTGTTCCTGTACTTTTCTGGACTGAGACGTCTGTTGTTCTTCCTGGATCTGTTGTAGCCACTGACTCAGTTTGGGGGTCACTCCTCCAGTTTGGGGGTCACTCCTCCAGTTTGGGGGTCACTGCCCCGAGTGCCCCTGTGGTCTCATCACTCTCGCCTCACTCCACGCCTTTTCCATATATAAATTCAGGCTTGCAGTTGTTTTTCTTCAGGGACAGTCGTGGGAATAAACATGTTATGTATAAATCTGATACTTCATTAGATCTGGTCCGATGTGCTTAATATAACCAGTAATCCTTCTACTTTTCAGTCCAGTTAAAACAATGATGAGGAGTAGAAAGAATATAGTGAAGTAAATGTAAAGGTCCTCTCTGTGAAATGTGCTTGAGAACAGTACAAACACCTAAAGTACAGTACAAACACCTAAAGTACAGTAAAACACCTAAAGTACAGTACCTAAAGTACAGTACAAACACCTAAAGTACAGTACAAACACCTAAAGTACAGTACCTAAAGTACAGTACAAACACCTAAAGTACAGTACAAACACCTAAAGTACAGTACAAACACCTAAAGTACGGTACCTAAAGTACAGTACAAACACCTAAAGTACAGTAAAAACATGTCCGCGCTCCATGTGTGCCACATGTCCGCGCTCCGTGTATCACACGTCCGCGCGCCGTGTGTCTTTGTGTTTTGCTGCGTCTAGAGTCACTTCCTCATTGGACTCATTTATCTGTGAATATGAGTCTGATTGTAATTAAACGCTTAGCGTTTTGAAGCTTAAAATACAATGACCACTGTCCACTGACGTCTTCTTCTACAGTGTGTCAAATTGTTCCTGCTAGAGTGCCCCCTGGTGGCCGTTAGCCAGTAAAAATCTATTAATTAACCAAAGCGTTGTATGGGCCGCAGGTTGAAAGCGTGAGAAAAAAGTAGCAGCTTAAAGCGAAAAGTACAGTACTTACTTTCCATCACGAGTGTTTCCCCCACAATTATGTCCATGTTGTAACTCAAGTCAACAGAGTTTAGAGTTCAGAGGGAAATCTCATCAAGTGAAATTCCCAAAGTGCATGTGCATGTTTTGGACACTCCAGTTTATGATTTAAGCTTGGGAGGACATGCAGATCTGACTTAGCTGTTGGGATTCTTGCATTTGGCCTTTATGTTTGGTGTGGGTGTGTGGTCAGTCGCAGAGTGTAACCCTTGAGAATGAATGATGGTGGGCGGTGGTTTGCAGACAGAGCAGAGTTCACCTGTCAGTGTGAGCTACCTGAAGACAAATGCATTCACATCTGGAAGCCATCTCTCCACAGCTGCCCATATTTACACTCACAGAGAGCTCTAAGCTTTAAGAGGAGAGCTGACAGGAGCAGGCAGCCATCGGAGAGCACCAGCATAAATCACTGACTCCTTTTCAGCGGCAGTGTTGTTCTCAAGCTGCGATCAGGCCGGCAGGAGGGGTAATGAACCAAGCCGCCAATGGTTTATGGGCTTAAAAACTATGTAGAAGAAGTCCAGAATTCTACCTGTGACACAACAGTCTTAGGAGAATTTAAACTGAGCATTTAAACCTTGTAAACAGTATTAATAAAAGAAGCATACATGAAGGTATATGTTTGTTTTTGATTTGGGGATGCTATGGTTAAAAGCACACAAAACATTTGCACATTAATACATATCCTTTACGAGCTTGTAACTGTCCTTGGTTTTATTTAGCACCACATTCTGATGTCTAATGAGCTCAAGATAGTCCCTCTTGCTGCCGGGACTCTCCTGTTCTGAAGTGGATGAGTGGATGTCTGGCAGGTGCAGAGTAAGTTGAGCTGAGGGAAAAATTAAACAGCACTGATGAAGAGGAGGAAGAAGAAGAGGAGGGGTGTGATGGAGCGCTGAAGGAATTTACATGTGTCTGTCCAAACATGGGCTCTGATCAGACAATGGGTTCATTCAGCAGTGGACATGGATCATAAACATATCACCTAAAGCATTGTTAAGACAGGTCAGATTTCCACGTCTCTGCTGTTTAAGTGTCGGACCTGGTTTGTGATTCATGTGGTTTTCTGTAATGACAATACAATCACAACAGAGGGTTTCAACGCCTTGGGGGAAATCAAACCATTCCTTTTAGGGATGGTCCAATATCAATTTTGATCCATATTTGTCGTGGATAAACACGGCCGATAACCAATATTTGCCAACATTTTTCAACTTCAAAAAACAGAAATTTAGTTAAAGTATTGTATACTTGAGTTCACAAATAAACTAGTTACAAAAAGTAGTTACTGAAAAATGGAACAAAATCATAGGATTGAAACTATAAAAGTGAATGTTTTGCCCAGATTTCTCTCGGTTCCAAACTCTGCCAATTCCCACCCCCAACCGGCTGTTTGATGAGTGAAATAAAGCAAACTCCAGATTTGTGTGACAAGGCAAGAAACCTGGGATTTGGTTCGAAACTCCACAATAATAAAAAGAAAAAGGAGGCGGGGTTTACCTTTTCTGAAAAATGGCTTTATTTCAGCTCAAATGAGATTGTTGCTGGTGTGAGCCAGAATCTGAAGCTCTATGGTCTTATACTGAGAGTCATGTGGTGCCGGGGGTTCCTGTACAGGTCTTATACTGAGAGTCATGTGGTGCCGGGGGTTCCTGTACAGGTCTTATACTGAGAGTCATGTGGTGCCGGGGGTTCCTGTACAGGTCTTATACTGAGAGTCATGTGGTGCCGGGGGTTCCTGTACAGGTCTTATACTGAGAGTCATGTGGTGCCGGGGGTTCCTGTACAGGTCTTATACTGAGAGTCATGTGGTGCCGGGGGTTCCTGTACAGGTCTTATACTGAGAGTCATGTGGTGCCGGGGGTTCCTGTACAGGGTTGTAAAATGATGAGCCTAATTGCTTTCATGTTTTCCATGTTTACATATTAATTTGGCTAAAAGACAAACCTGATCTGAATAACAGAGACAGAGGGAAGCTTGTAAAACGTATGTGCGACGTCAACATTGAACCTGTGAAACGGCTATGACCGTAAAAGAGCTGTTCAGCCAATGAGAGCTGCTCTTTTCCCACTGTTCAGCCAATGAGAGCTGCTCTTTCCCCACTGTTCAGCCAATGAGAGCTGCTCGATGAGGTAGAATACACATGAAAACTGGAGGACGAAGTGTTCTGTAACTGTAGCTCTATCTCAATGCTTCCTCCTCCTGCAGGATTTTAACCTTAACACAATTGTCTGTTGACATTTCTGGTAAGTCTGTTAAAGCTCTAATGTAACTGGACATCGACTGTGGAGTGTGGTCAGCGAGGGGTTAACACACACACACTGTTTGTATCTGGACCTTTTCTTATCTATTTTTTTGTTTTAAGGATTTTAAGGCTTTATTGGAGAGGACAGATGAGCATGAAATGGGGGGTGAGAGAGAAGGTGGACATGAAGTAAATTGTCGCAGTTGTAGCAGCACGTGGAGCTCTGCACATGTGCAGCAGGTGGAGCTCTGCACATGTGCAGCAGGTGGAGCTCTGCACATGTGCAGCAGGTGGAGCTCTGCACATGTGCAGCAGGTGACCCTACGCTAACCCTAACCCTAACTCTAACACTAACCCTAACCCTAACCCTAACACTAACACTAACCCTGACCCTGACACTGACCCTGACACTAACCCTAACCCTAACACTAACACTAACACTAACACTAACCCTAACCCTAACCCTAACACTAACCCTAACACTAACACTAACACTAACCCAAACCCTAACACTAACCCTAACACTAACACTAACACTAACCCAAACCCTAACACTAACACTAACCCTAACCCTAACCCTAACACTAACACTAACACTAACACTAACACTAACACTAACACTAACACTAACACTAACACTAACCCTAACCCTAACACTAACCCTAACACTAACACTAACACTAACCCAAACCCTAACACTAACACTAACCCTAACCCTAACACTAACACTAACAATAACACTAACCCTAACCCTAACACTAACACGAACACTAACATTAACACTATAACACTAACATAGTGGAAAATGCTTCAGTTGTTTCATCTGGACTCAGTTTGAAAAAATAGACGTTTCGACTTCATCCAAGAGTCATTGTCAATAAAAGAATTTAGATCGAGAACTCCGATATTAATACTGTTCTGTGGTAAGACCCGCCCATTGGGCGGAGCCTTCCTGAAGTAGAAAGAGTTGTTTGTTTCAACAGAAACTTCTCCCTTGTATCTACCGAGCCTATTCAGAATCTTAATGGTCTATTAGAATCCTCTTTGTCTTTGTGAGACCCTGGCTCA